>NW_028156125.1:0-97855 GCF_964263955.1 Coregonus lavaretus | reverse complement strand
CATGAATCTTAATGAGCTTCCCTGAGGAAATCGCATAAGAATGCTGTGTGTTATTATATTTGATTACAGCATTGTGCGTTAGTGTAAAAAAGCTCCCCTCCATTCTGTGTGGGCATGGGGAAAGAGATGGTCTCTCTGGCTTCTGAATGCAGTGGATAATCTGGCACAAACAAGCCGGTGTTTGAATGAATTACTCACAGCACTCAATGAAAGCTGAGTGCCATTTGAGTGAGTGGTCTTGGCTGGGAGACGTGAACTCAGTAGAGCCAGGCATGTGGATGCTATGCTATTAGGCTCAGTCTGTAGGGTGAATCGTAGACCTGCTGCATCAGACAGACCAGTTGTACTAAGCATCCTTGTCAATGTTAAATTGAGCATAACTTGATATTACAAATAAATTCAATTAAATAATGAAAAAAACTAAAAATTCATTGTTTAAGTAAAAATGGCAGTGAATAGTTGAAAATAACAGAGCGATCATTGAAGACATTTTGGGCTTGAAGGGCTAAGATTTTATGCAATTTATCTCCTTGGTTGCTGAATTCTGTAAGACTCAGGAGACTCCTCACAATCCTCGATCGCTTCTCTGTGGAGAAGAGCAATGGAATAGCCAAGTTACAATTTCCCATCTCAGATGGCTAAGCTCTTGATCTGTCTGCAGAACCCTTACCTCTGAGGCTTTGATCTTTGCTCTTTCGGCTGAGTTAAAAGAAAAAGAAACACTAATGAAACCAGCTCACTTGGACCTTTTTCTGCCAAGGAGGACGAGAAAAAAACGTTATATTCTGTTCTGTTTCAAGGGCCCCAATATCCTAGGCTGGTATGGAATACTAAAGTGTGTCCCGCCCTCCCTCCCCAGCCCTCCTTTGGACTGAACGACTGTATGGAAACCAGAATTTAAATGTCCCTACTGTCACTGACCAAGTGACCTTTTCTAATGGCAACACAATGAGTTGGAACACAAACACCTGCTCAGTATGTTAAGAGCAAACTGACATAGGAAAGAGTGAAGCACACCTTGGCTTTAATTGAATATGCATACATGTTGGTGATAAGCACATGGCACAGTAGGCAGTAGGGGAGTAGTGTGGTTCCTCTCAGGTGCATTGCCAGCCTGGAAATCCCTTTTTTGTGCTTACTACCAGCCAGGGCTCCTAAAAAACAAACAAAGCTATCTCACAGGAGACTAATTTACCATGAAACCCAGTCCTGAAACTCACCTCATTCATTCTAGCACATTCCACTGACACAAAATGAAGGATTGCACTAAAACAAGTGTGCTCTCTACAGGACTACCAAGGGTAAGCTGTATCAGCTTCTGATTGAATCATGCTGGTGGATGACTAATGATATGACCAGGCCTGGCATATGTAGTCTTGTGCCTCTTTACTGCAACATTCATTCTTATTTAATAAGGACCCAAACCACAGAGACATGTTTCTACTGCTATGTGGGCTTAGAGGTTACTCTGTCCGACCCAGTCTACCCCACACTAAGAAATGTATAGTGTCAGAGGAAGGCCCTAAAAATGGTCAAAGACTCCAGCCACCCAAGTCATAGACTGGTCTTTCTGCTAAAACACGGCAAGCGGTACCGACGCACCAAGTCTGGAACCAACAGGACCCTGAACAGCTTCTACCCCCAAGCCTTAAGACTGCTGAACAGTTAACCATTTAGCTACCTGAACATCTGCATTGACCCTTGACTCTTGTGACTCATCACATACGCTGCTGCTACTGTTTATTATCTATCCTGTTGCCTAGTCACTTTAACCCCA
Organism: Coregonus lavaretus; assembly: GCF_964263955.1. Classification (NCBI taxonomy): domain Eukaryota; kingdom Metazoa; phylum Chordata; class Actinopteri; order Salmoniformes; family Salmonidae; genus Coregonus; species Coregonus lavaretus. Next base: position 96,078 of record NW_028156125.1, on the reverse strand, counting down.
CCTATATGTCCATAGCTACCTCAACTACCTCGTACCCCTCCCTGCACATCGACTGGTACTGGTAAACCCGTGTATATAGTAAATCGTTACTCGTGTATTTATTCCTCGTGTTATTATTTTTATATTATTTCTCTCTGCATTGTTAGGAAGGGCCCGTAAGTAAGCATTTCACTGTTAGTCTACACCTGTTGTTTTACCAAGCATGTGACTAATAACATTTGATTTGATTTGATAGTGCCACCATGGAATGCACACCTGCTTAAGTTGAGTAACTTAGTCACTGAGTTCTGTATTCATTGGGTGTCGTCTGAGATGTCTGAGCTGGGGATGTCTGTCTCAGCTGGATGGGTTTCGGAGCAGAGAGCTCATTCCTCTTAAGTACCTGTGGGGAGCGGATGTGGTTAAGACCAACACTCCAGGAAGACTCCATCATAGGGGGAACAAGGAACCTTTCAAGGCCTTAGACACTTTTATGTTGTAGACTGTAAATATTGTATATACATGTATTTTATCTCACAGCCCGAATGTGTTCCTGTATACATCTATAAAGCTATATACCTGTAGGTGGCATTCTGGACAACACCACGGTGGATTTCTTGAGGGGAAAGCTGTATTTATACTGCAGCAATATAAGCTACTGTGCTTTTCAAATCAAATAGCAAAAACACTGCTCTGAATAATTAGCCTAATGAAAACAATTTCACCGGCCTTAACATCAATAAACAGAAGGTTGTCGACAGCGGCCATGGCACAGCATGTAATTAAACCTTTTCTCAGGTTCTAAGTATCTCCTTTCACTAACTGACTTCACCCCTCACCCTATTCCACAGCTCAAGACTGTAATCCTTTACTCTTATAAAGAGAGAGAGAGAGAGAGAGAGAGAGAGAGAGAGAGAGAGAGAGAGAGAGAGAGAGAGAGAGAGAGAGAGAGAGAGAGAGAGAGAGAGAGAGCGAGAGAGAGAGAGAGAGAGAGAGAGAGAGAGAGAGAGAGAGAGAGAGAGAGAGACAGAGACAGAGACAGAGAGAGAGTGAGAGAGACACACATAGAGACATGTCCTCTATATTGTTGTTGTCAATGGTTATGTTCACCCTTGGTTATTGTTTTTACTTTTGTCCTGTTGACAATATTGATTATTGATTATTTTAATTATGTTAATAGTGTAAATATCCAAAGTAAGCTTTGGCAATATGTACATTGTTACATCATGCCAATAAAGCACAGAGAGAGAGAGAGAGAGAGAGAGAGAGAGAGAGAGAGAGAGAGAGAGAGAGAGAGACAGAGAGACAGAGACAGAGAGAGAGTGAGAGAGACACACACAGAGACATGTCCTCTATATTGTTGTTGTTCAATGGTTATGTTCACCCTTGGTTATTGTTTTTACTGTTGTCCTGTTGACAATATTGATTATTATTATTTTAATTATGTTAATAGTGTAAATATCCAAAGTAAGCTTTGGCAATATGTACATTGTTACATCATGCCAATAAAGCACAGAGAGAGAGAGAGAGAGAGTGAGAGAGAGAGAGAGTGAGAGAGAGAGAGAGAGAGAGAGAGAGAGAGAGAGAGAGAGAGAGAGAGAGAGAGAGAGAGAGAGAGAGAGAGAGAGAGAGAGAAAGAGAGAGACCACACACAGAGAGAGACACACAGAGAGAACGAGAGAAAGACACAGAGAGAGCGAGAGAGAGAGAAAGAGAGCGAAAGAGAAAGAGAGAGAGAGAGAGAGAGAGAGAAAGAGAGCGAGAGAGAGAGAGAGCGAGAGAGAGAGAGAGAGAGAGAGAGAGAGAGGAGAGAGAGAGAGAGAGAGAGTGAGAGAGAGAGAGAGAGAGAGAGAGAGAGAGAGAGAGAAATGAGAGAAGTAAGGGGGGGTGGAGACCTGTCGAGTTCAGCAGTCCATCCTCCTATAGCTGAACACCCAGCTAGATCTCCCCAATGGGACCTGGTAGATCACGTAGATCCCATCCACAGCTGTAGTATATCTTCTACTACCATACATAGTTAATGAGGAACAAAATGAGGCCCAGCCAAAAGCAGCTTGTGACATGATAGAGAGATGAAACAGATTGACTGGTGAACTGCCCTGGGGTGACTGACATGCTGATAACCAACATGGTGTGCACACTGAGAATGATGGAGAGGAAAACACAGTGATGGATCGGCAATGCATATAGGGAATGAGGAATGAGTGGGGATAGAAATCAACAACGTTGTTGGATGCTATAAACGCACAGTGAATATGTAGCTTGTACATCATTCTTACTGCAAAGCAAAGACTGTCAACAAAGTATTTCAGTAAATACGTGACACAAGCTATTATCCACAATGTCTTCGTCACATCTGGAATGTATGAAGACCCTTTTGTGTTACTGGGTCTAAAACCTGCTAAATGAACTACATTTCAGGCCCGTCCTGACTATATTTAGCCGAAACTTAGGTTGATGACGTACTGTTCCAGGACAATCTCTGCCTTTTTAAACAGCTGACAGGAAGATTAACCTCTTTCACAGCAAAAAGTCTCACTTTGAGCCCTGCTGCCAGGAGAGCGGAGGGATCCTGGGTCCTATACGATGCCACATCTCCCCACGACTAATGTATTCAGGTCATTAATTAAGTACAACAGAGGTCTTATGAATATGGCTGAGGTCGAAGGTCAACACTCCTGCCAGTTGATAATGATTTGGATACTCCTGAGGCACTGTGGGTATAGGTTCTAGAAGACAGCAGCAGTTAGTGTAGCAGAGTCACGGAGGGACCTTTACTCTCCTCAACTCCACAAGGCCTCCTGATGGGGTGGATATGTTGTCAGCCCCGTCTAATGAAGAGTAACGCATGAATGCATGCGCGCACACACACACACACACACACACACAAACACACACACACACACACACACACACACACACACACACACACACACACACACACACACACACACACACACACACACACACACACACACACACACACACACACACACACACACACACACACACACACACTCACACTCACACTCATTTAACCTGTGTATGTAAGAGACCTCATTTACAGTAGATAACTCATAGGCGGTTTCCTCATGACATCGTAGACGGTGCACTTTTATATTGAATAACGCTTACAGGTGATGTTATGCCTTGGTAACTCTTATCTCCTCAAAATACATTTAATGGTCGCCTGCCAGATTGTTTACAACATTTTCCTACAGCAGGCCACTAAATAAATGAATGGTAAGATATGTAGCTTTTCTGTTCTGATGCACACCAGCAGGCTTTTTGCTGTGCTCAAGTGTATAGGGAAGACAGTTTTAATCCTTATTTCTGTTTGAATCTATGCTGTGGTAGCTGCCATGGCTCCTGCTGGATTTAAAGGCTCGCTGCAGCTCCATCCAGCGTGGTTCCCCACCAGCTGCTGGCTTGGCTCCTTTCTGCTAGCAGAGCAGAGACCTGAGCTCCACTAATGACATAACGAACAACACATCCCAGCTAGTGTAATGACTACTCACAGAGAACAACACATCTCAGCTAGCGTAATGACTACTCACAGAGAACAACACATCCCAGCTAGCGTAATGACTACTCACAGAGAACAACACATCTCAGCTAGCGTAATGATTACTCACAGAGAACAACACATCCCAGCTAGCGTAATGATTACTCACAGAGAACAACACATCTCAGCTAGCGTAATGATTACTCACAGAGAACAACACATCCCAGCTAGCGTAATGACTACTCACAGAGAACAACACATCTCAGCTAGCGTAATGACTACTCACAGAGAACAACACATCTCAGCTAGCGTAATGACTACTCACAGAGAACAACAGATCCCAGCTAGCGTAATGACTACTCACAGAGAACAACACATCCCAGCTAGCGTAATGATTACTCACAGAGAACAACACATCCCAGCTAGCGTAATAATTACTCACAGAGAACATCACATCCCAGCTAATGTAGTGACTACTCACAGAGAACAACACATCCCAGCTAGCATAATGACTACTCACAGAGAACAACACATCCCAGCTAGCGTAATGACTACTCACAGAGAACAACACATCCCAGCTAGCATAATGACTACTCACAGAGAACAACACATCCCAGCTAGCGTAATGACTACTCACAGAGAACAACACATCCCAGCTAGCGTAATGACTACTCACAGAGAACAACACATCCCAGCTAGCGTAATGATTACTCACAGAGAACAACACATCCCAGGTAGCGTAACGATTACTCACAGAGAACAACACATCCCAGGTAGCGTAATGATTACTCACAGAGAACAACACATCCCAGCTAGCGTAATGATTACTCACAGAGAACAACATAAACAAACAAGGGGAGGCTTAATGAATCCACACCCAAACAATATTCTACCTTAGAAACTGAATTGTGGAGTCAATTTATGGCTGCTTTGGAGCTTGTTGTTCTTTGGGTAGGAGGCGATCTTTATCTGTTGTTTATGATCTTCACGACTCTATTGATCAGGCCACAGCCACGCCAACAGTGGAGGGGAGCCAGTGTGCAAATGGAGCTAGCTTTTGCCCATCTCTCTTTAAAAGATGACAGTGGTAATCAAACTGGCTGCTCTCTCTGTCTCTGTGCAGCACTATAGCTGCACTGCATCTCTGCTGCTCCCTGGTCTTTCTGTTTGCCCCTCCTCATTTTGGTTTGTCTCTGCTTATCACTGTGTTTCTTCCTTAACGAACAGTGCTCAGCTCCCCTGGCTCTTATGACACTTGGGCATTCATTTGATGAATGTTTTAATCCTCAGTGACTAGGCGCCGCAGGCACAAAAGGGAGGCGGCCCTCCTGCAGCCATCCATCACGTTGCTGCTGCCGCGCTTCCGGCTGATGCTAGATGCTGCTTCTGTTTATGGGCCCATCGGGCCAGCAGTACTCAGCACCAGGACGGTGACAGTCCTAAAAGACTGCCTTTCTGTTTGGGGAATGTGTGTTCCCAGATTCAAGACAGTCAGCTTTGTGACATGAGACAGAAGATGATGTCCCAGGGTGACAACAGCCATTGTAATTGCATCAAAACACATTAGTTCTATTTAAGATTTGAGCTTCACAGGATGTGCACAAAGACCCCCGGTCATTAAAGCTTTCTAGATGGAGCTTTTTGTTCTTCATTAAAACAATTTGAATCTGATACATGCAATTGTCAATCAGATCAATGAATAGCTCAAATATAATACTCTGTGATTGTCTATTGACTTTTAAAAGTAATTTATTGGTTGGTTGATCAATCTTTCTATAACATTTTTTGTCATTTAGCAGACGCTCTTATCCAGAGTGACTTACAGGAGCAATTAGGGTTAAGTGCCTTGCTCAAGGGCACATCGACAGATTTTTCACCTAGTCGGCTCGGGGATTAGAACCAGCGACCTTTCGGTTACTGGCACAACGCACAACCCATTTAATCTTTCTCTTTTACTGTTTCTGAAATATGAGAAGAAAAATATGTAGGCGTCACAGGAGGTTGGTGGCACCTTACTTGGGGAGGACGGGCTCGTTGTAATGGCTGGTGCAGAATGAGTGGAATGGTATCAAATACATGAAACACATGGTTCCCATGTGTTTGGTGCCATTCCATTTGCTCCAGCCATTATTATGAGCCGTCCTCCCCTCAGCAGTAGGTGTTTGACTTGCGGCCGTTGCAGGGCTGACAGGTGTTGACTGCTCCCTCACTGACTGATCTCTCAGTGGTTCCTCTGACAGTTAGTTGTGGCGTAGATAAGATCAATTCTGGGTCACCTGATCCATGCCTCAAGAAGTGTTTCCCTTCTTAACATGATTTCTCCAGACACTGTAGATAGAACAGGAGGGAAGAAGATTGGGTAAATCTGACAAGTGCACCATTCTCTTAATCAGAGACTGGTAGCAGCACAGTGGTGAAGGGCCTTGTGGGCCAGGATCGTGCATGTTTTAGTGATGCTTTTCAATGACGCTATTGAAGACCTGGGGGAGGAAGTTAAACAAACCCCTCACAAAGGAAGTGCACAAAATCTCAATGATGACAAGATCTACAGTAGAAAGGATATGGGGTTTCAGCCCAATTGAGGCACTTCAAAACCATCCCCTCCCACCAATGATGAAAAGAGGAAATAATGACTTTGAACAACAAGGAGGAATCGGACAAAGCATGCTATGTCTACTATAGCCCAGTTGGACAGGGTTGGATGGGCTCTGTGCTCTGCTGCCTTACAAACGCATCCGTTTTTCAAATCAACCTGAAGATGTTTCTGCCCAGCGGCCTAAACACCAGACAGCCACCGGTGCCCCTGCGTGTTATGGAGTATCATGGGAGCCTTAGGAGCACTAATGGCTTGTGACACGGAGCTCTTGGAGGCCTCACCCCCAGCCTCAGGGGAACAACCCCTCTCCTCTCCCTTCTCTCCTCTCCATCCCTCAGTCAAACCGCCTCCATCTCCTCCACATGGAAGAATAAAGCACCAACAAACCAGGTGCCGTGGAAAATTAACTGCAAGATCAAGGAGCAAATAAAACATACAAAGCACAGAAGCAGGGGAGGGGATTTCCCTCCTCTCCTCTCCTCTCCTCTCCTCTCCTCTCCTCTCCTCTCCTCTCCTCTCCTCTCCTCTCCTCTCCTCTCCTCTCCTCTCCTCTCCTCTCCTCTCCTCTCCTCTCCTCTCCTCTCCTCTCCTCTCCAGATTTCCCCTGAGGGAGAAGGAATGAATATTTGATGTTCATATCCATGACAGGGGAGGGCTTTCATACAAAATACATACTTCAGGATATAAACAATGATAACCTGTAGTAATGAAGAGTCTGATCGCTCACGGTGGTGGGCCATGATATGGAAGCAGCCACCTAATTGTCTGTCGTACTGTGTGTTTTAAAGGACAGCTCGTCCTCACACTGTTTCAATGAGTTGATAAAGAATGTCTCTGTCAATTCGCTACTGACTGTGTCTTATACTGTAGATCAGTGTTGAGAACAGCTACAAGCTGCCTCCATTTCCAACACAGCCCACTCTTCCTCCACATTGTGTGAATAATTACACTTGATTTAATTTAGAGTTGGAAAAAAGACAGCAAAGACAGCATTTGTTGCATTAATTTGAATTCAGTAGTTTGAATGGAAACTCTTACTCAATCCATATTGATTAAAATGTTAGTAGACAGTGTATTGGTGGAGAGCACTCTAGTCATGCTTGCTTCTGCCCCATCCCTCCAACCCCCCGCCTCCTCCAGTGTCATCGCTCTGGGAGAGAAAGACTGCTCTGAATGCTCTTGGCGTGTAACATAAAGGATTACCCAACCAACCTCGCTAATTTTCAGCCGCTGCAGAGGAAAAGATTACTTCTCCAACGAGAACAATGGCAAAGTATGGACCTTGAGAATTAATTGGAAAAAAGACTTTGAATGCGAGCACGATTCTGATCTTTTAGCTTTTGATGTTGTTGAAAATACAGTGTAGCAACTACCTGTACTGGAACAACGATTTCTCTGTTGACCCCTCAGGTGGGAAACTAAACGTCCCAATTTAGCAGTCTGGGCTGTTGGGAGATAGATTACGTGACATTTCGAATATATTGATTGCTTCCTGTAAAACAAGCGGTAGCAGTGAGATAAGCATTCCAAGGAGGCCGTGTATCAGAGGCTACCTGGAACGCTCCAAAGCATCGTCCATACGCCAAATATTCTGAGTTACCAAGTCACCAGGGTCACTGTGATTACATGTCAGTATCTGGCGTCAGATGATTAGCTAGCTGTGTTAGCAGTACTGAGCGTACTGATCAGATCACCAGACAGTCGACTGTGCTGAGCTACAGCGGGTCTCATCGTGTGTCTGCTACCACAAGGTTTGTAAGGGCCTCTATGGATACAGTACCTGAATGTGTGAAACACTGAGTGAATAAATTAAACTAATGTGAAGTAGTCCAACTGGGTGCTACACGTCTGTGTGATGCTTCAAGGTGTGTTATTCTCCACCACATTATGTGGAGCTCCAGAATGACACAGCAGAGAACTAACCCAGTTAATGGTTAGTTCTGTTGGTTAGTGTCAGGATCCTCAGATGACAGAAGCTCTGAGCTCAGAAAGAGAATCCCCTTCAGTCAGACTTCGTGTTCTGTGTGTGGGCTTCTCCCCGGTGAAGGGAAAAGCTTTGACTGGGGCCTTGTGAGCTGTAGAGATGGTCCTGAACTCTTTCATTGAGCTGAGACTTTTATAAATAATTTTTCAGCTTCTTCTACTCCTCCCCTCCCTTCTTTCCTTCCTCACTGACTCCATCTGTCTGTCCATCTGTCTGTCTATCTGTCTGTCTATCTGTCAGAGGACTCAAGGTGTGAGGAGCATGGAGATGCAGAGGTATCATTCATGCCATCTTCTACTTTCCACTCCCTTTCAACCCCCCAAAAAAGGAGCATTTCCCACAGCCAGCCTTGGATAATAGACCTCTTTCCCCTGGGCTCGTTGCTAAAGTCAGATTATACATATATATATTGTGCCACTCTGAGGCTTTGCTTGCACAGCAGAAAGGAGAGAGGGAAGCCTGCAGCACTCAGAAATGCCTCTGTCCTCATGCCACAATATCAAACGCTATCCATTATTCATCCGATTCCATTTAAACGTGTCCCCATCAGAGGCGTGTATTGATTGCTACGCTGGCCACCACCGCTAAACTTCAGGTAATTATGGCGAATGGGGAATCTGGGAGAGATCCTGTTTCACAGAGCTACTGTTATTTTGGGTGTTTTATGTCATTGGCTTCCCTTGAGTGCCACTGATTATACGATAGAGATTAACATTTGAAGGCATTATCCATTCCCTAATTATAATTGCGGGAGAAGGAAGAGAGTCAGATAAGAAGCTCTGAAGTGGAAAATCCCCTTTCCTCTCTATAAAAACAGAAGAGCTCTTGCACATGGAAAATATCAAGGTGTATGCAGAAAGATATTAATGTGTTTATGACTGTCAGTAAATTCATTGAATTTATTGAATCCATGAAAGAAAAGCCTTAGCTACCTAAAACGGATTTCATGAGTCGTGCCTCAGCGTTTCTTTAGCTGGAACCTTCACTGCTTTTGTAGTAGAATGGGCTTCTATTGGCCCACAATGATGAATTGTACCTGAGTGCTTGGGTTACCATAGTAACGCTTTATCCCCATTATGGTCGGGAAAGGGCAAAGAAAAAAGTTCCGTTTTAGCCACCTCTGGCTAAGTGGAAAAAAATCCCCTCTATTCACAAGGAAAGTCTTTGTATGATACCTTGGGTCATGATACTGGCTATACATTTAATACAGTCACACAAAACAGCGTGCTGGAGCACTCATCAGGTTAGTAATGTTTTACCCGGTTTTGAACTAAACACATCTATGCACAGATTGTATTGTTAATTAGTGTTAGTCTGGATCCACAGCGGTGAATACCTCCCAGCAGCCCAGAGGCAGAGCCAGAGGAAGCACATGGGGGCAGAGGTATAGAAAGGTTTACTGTGGTAAGTGAGCCTAGCAGTAGCACCATCAGCCATGCTTCACCTCACTTGTACCTCCCAGCCAAAACTCATGGGGGTTAGCTAGCACTACAAAACAGGGAGGCTAGGGAAAGAGAGTGTGTTATATATACACCATTTAGCAGACGCTTTTATCCAAAGCGACTTACAGTCATGCATGCATACATTTTACATGTGGGTGGTCCCGGGAATCGAACCCACACTCACGGCATTGCAAGTGCCATGCTCTACCAACCAAGCTACAGAAGACCACCATTCTCAACTCAAATCACACATCTGCATTTCCATTTCCTCATATTCCCTCAAAACACAAAAAAAGTAGATGCTGTTTCAAGTAAAGGGAGTGTGTTTCAGGGAAAGGGAGTGTGTTTTTGGGAAAGAGTGTGTGTTTCAGGGAAAGAGAGTGTGTTTCAGGGAAAGAAAGTGTGTTTCGGGAAAGAGTGTGTATTTCAGGGAAAGAAAGTGTGTATTTCAGACCAGCCCTGAAACCTCTTTGCAAAAGCCATGACAATGTTTTCATTAACTCACCCAGTGTAAATCAGCAGGTTCCCCCCTCTGTTCCCCCCTAGTTCCTGCATTGTCAGCTGTTCAGAGTGCACAGTGCCTCAGCATGCCAGGAAACACTGCTCAGCTTTTGTCATAGGGTGCATCTATTATAGTGCACTAGTTTTGACCAGGGCCCGGTTTCCCAAAATACATCTTAAGGCTAAGTTAATCGTTAGAAGCTTCATAGGAGCATTGTTAAATCTCCAAGCCTTTTCCCAAAACCATCGTTATTGACGTTGCACTTGAAAACGCTAGAAATCTAAATCCTGCCTCAGAACTGCTAAGTGCGTCGTTCGATGCTTTTGTGCCCTCCCACGTCACTTTATACACATAATATCTTCATTAAACATACAATCAATCACTTCAGAACAAAGTTTATTACAAATAGAAAGTTACCAATGTCTTTGCAATTGATACAAACAAGCGACGTATAAAACATGCTTCAAAAGAATGCAGAGATGACTGCATTAAAATATAAAATAGAAACAGTAGGCTATAAGCCTATTTCAATCATATTGAAATACATTTCATGTTCAATCAATTTGTTATATTTTGCTACTTGTAGGCTACTGTCTCTAATTTGTCTCAATATACACTACCAGTCAAAGGTTTGGACACACCTACTCATTCAAGGGTTTTTCTTTATTTTTACTATTTTTTACATTGTAGAATAATAGTGAAGACATCAGAACTATGAAATAACACATATGGAATCATGTAGTAACCCCAAAAGTGTTAAACAAATTCTTGAGATTCTTCAAGTAGCCACCCTTTGCCTTGATGACAGCTTTGCATTCCCATAGGGAATATGCACAATACTGTATATGGTATAGTCAGTGCCATTTGAGACTCATCCTCACTCTCTCTGCCCCCTATTTCCCTTCACGAGGGAACCTGTGTCTTATTCGTGTCTCCTGTGGGTCCCAGTCCCCTGGCTGGGGGTATCGAGAAGGGGCAGGCAGTGTCTCAATGACCAGTGGCTGGTTGGGATGGAGTGGAGGGAGGGAGGGAGGGAGGGAGGGATGAGAGCAGAGGAGAGCGGGAGGGAAGAGAGGAGAGGAGAGCAGGAGGGAAGAGAGGAGAGGAGAGGAGGAGGGAAGCCGTAGAGGCCATGTAGTTAATCAAGTAGACAGCTGCTTCACTTGTCATGTTCTCCTGCACACACTCTGGCCATTGCTTCATTATACTGGCCAGCCAGTGTGGGAGTGTGGGATGAAGGATCTGTTACAACTGTGACTACCTACTGTTATTTCAGTGTACTACTCAGTGCTATATTACAACTTCTTACATCATACAGTATATGCTGAACAAAATATAAACGCTACATGCAACAATTTCAAAGATTTTACTGAGTTGCAGTTCATATGAGGAAATCAGTAAATTGAAATAAATTAATTAGGCCCTAATCTATGGATTTCAGATGACGGAATACAGATATGCATCTGTTGGTCACAGATACCTTTTAAAAAATGGGCCTCACACTGGGCTTCAGGATCTCGTCACGGTATTTTTGTTCATTCAAATTGCCATCCATCGATAAAATGCAATTGTGTTCGTTGTCCGTAGCTTATGCCTGCCCACACCATAACCCCACCGCCACCATGGGGCACTCTGTTCACAATGTTGACATTAGCAAATCGCTCGCCCACACGATGCCATACACACCGTCTGCCATCTGCCCAGTACAGTTGAAACCGGGATTTATCTGTTAAAAGCACACTTCTCCAGCATGCCAGTGGCCATCGAAGGTGAGCATTTGCCCACTGAAGTCAGTTACGACGCCAAACTGCAGTCAGGTCAAGACCTTCGTTAGGATGACCAGCATGCAGATGAGCTTCCATGAGACAGTTTCTGACAGAAATTATTTGGTTTATTGTCCCCAGCACAAGGTGCACCTGTGTAATGATCATCCTGTTTAATCAGCTTCTTGATATGCCACAACTGTCAGGTGGATGGATTATCTTGGCAAAGGAGAAATGCTCACTAACAGGAATGTAAACAAATGTGTGGACAAAATTTGAGAGAAATACGCTTTTCGTGCGGATGGAAATTTTCTGGGATCTTTTATTTCAGCTCATGAAACATGGGACCAACACTTTAAATGTTGCGTTTATATTTTTATTCAGTGTAATTAATGGCTTACAAAAAAGTCCATGGTGTCCTGTTGCTGTTGGGCATGTTGGTCATGGTTTGAGTTGAAGATTCATTATTGTAATATATATATGATTGAGAATCAAGTACAAGTTTGGTAGTTCAGGGATAAGTTTATTGGCCAATAGAGTGATTCCTCATGAAATCCACATCACACTCTGGAAATCTGATATGCCCCTACAGTATTATCTTGAACCAGGGGCGGCCTGTTCAATAGGGCGATATGGGCGACGCACTGCCAAACGGGAAAAGGAAGGGATTGTTTTTCTAATCAATTATATCACGGCAACAGTAGTTATCAGTGTTGTAATCTATACGTCTGATCTGCCACAGTGCCACACTGCCACTAAATGTCGAATCAGGCTAAAGTCGTGCTTCAAATGGCTCCCCCCCCTTTTGGGGCGATTTCAGTCAGGTTGAAAATCGGCCAGAAGTCTGTCATAGACTCCCATGTAAAATCTATTTTTTTTCAAATTTCAGAGCTTTCAATACAATCTCTATGGGTGTCTGAGGGCTTGCACTTACGCGCTTTCGTCATACGTAACGTAACCATGAACGTAACTAAGAAAAGAGCGGATTGTGTCTTTGAAAGAAGTTCCTTTTTGTCGGCGAACAAATGAAGATAAATTGGCAACGAAACAATTAGGACCTCCCAGACCAAATTTAATAATTCAACAGGTTTCTACTAAAGGCGGAAAGTCCTACACCCGAGGATTTTCCAAAAATTGGTACGAACGAAAAAAGACATTGCCACTCAACTGGATGAGGGATACAGGCTAGCTGTCCGCCGCCACAACGATGAGGTTAGTGTTGATAATCACAAGTTTACTGGAGAACTGAGACCAAGTAGAGACTTTGGACAGGGTGGATATGGTATAATAAAGGCAGTTTATTCAGAGGTAAAGATATCTGGAATCGCGTGCACGGACCCGTTCGTCAAACTCTTACATTAAGCCCCATTACTTACCATATCAGATAAGAGAAATTGCTGCAGCTACATATATTTTACATCCTGGCCCTACATAGTTCACTATTTGCATCACTTACCAAAATATTACATGTGGTCATATATGCTTGGAAAGTGGAGATGCCATAGAACGTCAAAAAAGTAAACATTGCTGGAGACACATTGCCGTTTTGGAGAAGACATCGCATTTGCTAGTGAAGAGATTTGTTGTGGCAAATGAACTTGGGCTGGGAATTGCCAGGGACCTCACGATAAGATATATGCATTGCGAGTCTCATGATTCTATACGTATTGCGATTCGATACTGTGATTTTATTGCGCACCATATGTCTGTTGCAGAGGGATCAGAAAGCCATGAGAACGAGTTTTGATCAGTCATGGAAATAAAAGTGCTGAAAACAAATTGGCTCCCAATGTGAAAAGATTGAGAACAAGCTATGAAGGAACAATAATGGTGTTTTGGTGCAGGTACAGCCAACTAGCGCTAAAATATTGCGATATTGTCAATACAGTATATCGTAAAGTATCACTATGTAACTCGATTTCTTTCACCCCAATCCCTCAAATTAACGGTAAATAACTGAATTGTTTGCCCGTCATTTAGCTAAGATGATTAGCTAGCCAGCTAAAATGTTTTATTTAGTTAGCAGTCGCATCTACAATAGTTTACTGTCAATAACATGTCTCCAAAAATGACGTGGTGTCTCCAATTGTGTTGACATTTTACAATTGCGATGCGCATCCATGAGTATCCACTTTCTGTAGCTCAGCTGGTAGAGCACTGCGCTTGTAATGCCAAGGTAGTGGGTTCGATCCCCGGGACCACCCATACACAAAAATGTATGCACGCATGACTGTAAGTCGCTTTGGATAAAAGCGTCTGCTAAATGGCATATTTTTATTATTATTATTATTATTATTATCTGAAGAGAGCCCCGAAACATTGTGTGCAGACATTTTATGCAATAAATGAAGTAGGTTGAATCTAGTAGTTCTGATCTTCTGATTGGTCCTGATGAGTTGGGCGAGGTCCCCTCCAGGCTACTGTCACTGTTGCATTGGCTCTGAGTCGGGTTCTCTGTCTTCAAATGTTCAGCCTAAGAGAGGGGATTTTTGTGTGTGTGTGTGTGTGTGTGTGTTTAACAGTGATGATGTGTGTGTGTGTGTGTGTGTGTGTGTGTGTTTAACAGTGATGATGTGTGTGTGTGTGTGTTTGTGTGTGTGTGTGTGTGTGTCCTCAGAGCAAGAACTCGTGAGTTGGAAGAACTGAGAGGCCTATGGCGTGGGTGTTGTCCTTGGCCACCTGCTGACAAGGCTGACAAGATAGGACCCTTTTGTCCATTGTTATTGGATAGGAACAGAACTTATAACCAGCTCCTGACCTAAATAGATCTTAGCACAACATTTTACTCAACATATCATATTCCATATTCACTATAACAAATATATTTACTACGACATTAGCAGGAACCGCCACATCCTCAGCCGGCTAATCCAGTGTGTGAAGTTTTGCGGAGTGTTTGAGTTAGCTTTGCGAGGCAAAGATGAAACTGAGGGCTCCACCAACCCTGGTAAGCCAACACTTTTGAGATCAGTCAATAAATGCTTCTGGTATTGACTTATATGCTGCCCCTGTCTTCATGTTGTTGCTGGACATATATTTTTTAAAATGTGTGTAGGTCACCTAAATCATCAGAAAAATTGCCCCCCCTGAGAATTTTTTCAGGAGCCGCCACTGTCTTGAACAATATCTAGAAACATTTGCCAAATAAATGTTTTTATTTAAGTGATAATGCCCGAGAAGCCGGTGTTTGGAGGATATATTCACACGGTTGTTGTTAGGCCCGAGACAAAGTTGGGCCTAACAAAGTCAGACCTGATATGCCCCTACAGATAATACTGTAGGGTTATATCAGATTTCCAGAGGGTTACCTACATATTCAAATAATGGTTGACATAGTTTAATTAAAAACGTTATTTTTATGAATTTATTCATACTATTTCATCCTTGCAGAAGATATAGTCCCGACACAAATGTAGGGTTGCTACCCAAGCCGGCTGGTCATTCGTTCTATCGGTTCGGTTGCCAGAGACGCGACCCAGTAGTTCAGTCTTTTTGTTCTGTATCTATGGACGCGACCCAGTCGTTCGTTCTAAATGTTCCATTGCCATACTGGCTGGCAAGTTCTTATCCCTTGCTTGATAGCTAGCCAACTACGGTTAACTTACAGTCACGTCAAACAGTGCAGCCAGAATAACAATAAAGTAGCTGCATTTGCATTTGTTTAAGCTGTTTTCCAGTGACATTTATTTGGATACCTACATAACAATGAGCTAATGAGGCGCAATTTCGCCTGGCATAGAAAATGTGTTCTCTCGTCAGGACAATGTTGTTCAGAGGAGCTAGCCAACAACACAGCTAACACAATCACCTCAAACTGAAGCTGAAAAGACTGCAAACTAGCTGCACTTCGTTTCGTTTTACCTTTTTTCAGTTGACATTTCTTTGTGTATCTATAAAAATTATGCCTGCTGATTCATGATTTCGACTGGCTGAGAAACGCTGCCTGCCTGTCTGTCTGTCTCATTCTGATTCCCGATACGTTCATTACTATGGGACAGCTGGAGATCGAATTTGAATATTGAAACAACGTTGCAAATGTCGGAGGTTTATACAAATCTCTGCTGTTGAAAACTAAATGTTAGTCTAAAAGAAATGTGAGATAATGTCTAGATGCTGTTTATAGTGGAGATCAAGTTTATAAATTGCCCGGCTGGGCTGATGAGACAGTGGATTGCGCAGTCAGATGGAACAGAGTATATAGGCATTTTAAGGTCATAGATTTAGCAGGTGGTAACTTGTGAAATAGACACTGGCTGGAATGCGGTTTTAACCAATCAGCATTCAGCATTAGACCCACCCATTGTATACATTTTCAATGTTCATGTTTATATTTGTCAATATTCATAAATGTACACTACAGTCAAAAGTTTTAGAACACCTACTCATTCAAGGGTTTTTCTTTATTTTTTACTATTTTCTACATTGTAGAATAATAGTGAAGACATCAAAACTATGAAATAACACATCTGGAATCATGTAGTAACCAGAAAAGTGTTAAGCAAATCAAAATATATTATATATTTGAGATTCTTCAAATAGCCACCCTTTGCCTTTATGACAGCTTTGCACACTCTTGGCAAATATGTACAAAAAGTTAGTGAAATCAAAGTACTACTCATATTATAGAGCAAGCGGTAAACCTCATATTACACAATTTTTTTCTTTGTTGCACCTACAGATGAAACACGAAGGAGTCTTAAAGGAGGCCTGGGTCAAAATGTCCTAAATATGCCAACTTTGATAAAAAAAATCTCTGAAAATCCTTTTAGATAAAATATATGTCAACAATCCTTCCTCGAAAGGACTATTCTATGAATTACATTTTGGGAACATCCCAAAAATGCATGTTTTCTTATTGTCTGGGTTTCGTGAGGAATCACTCAATACCTAATGATCACAGCTGGCTGTCCAATTAACTTAGGGTTGCTACAAAAAATGTGTGTTGCATAGTAATCTCAGCTAATTTCACCGCAAATTATAAAGCATATTCATTATGTGTGTCATTAAGGAAAGCTTGTCAGAGACAAATGCTTTAATCAAACAAAATTAAAAGAGGAAGACAAATTATAATGGCACATTATGTAAAAAAGAAGTGTCCCTCTACAGATGTTTTGAACAACAAAATGACCCCTCTGCCACTAATTGTAGTCATCAGTAAAGATGGAGCGCTATAACACAAATGACTAGGAAGAACACTGGCCATCGGAGGACACATACACTCATCCAGCTATATATCTGGGTAGCCAGTTAGTTTCCTTGATAATGTGTTGTCATAAAGCTTACGGAATGCACTCATAAACATTTAGGTTCTGTCTTCAGAGATGTATTTTTTCTGCAGAAATAGCATCAACATTCGGTTGATGGCATAAACTGTATTACATTTACGTCATTTAGCAGACGCTCTTATCCAGAGCGACTTACAGTTAATGAATACATATATATATTTTTTTATACTGGCCCCCCGTGGGAATCAAACCCACAACCCTGGCGTTGCAAACGCCATGCTCTATCAACTGAGCTACATCCCTGCCGGCCATTCCCTCCCCTACCCTGGGCCAATTGTGCGCCGCCCATGAGTCTCCCGGTTGCGGCCAGCTGCGACAGAGCCTGGATTCGAACCAGGATCTCTAGTGGCACAGTTAGCACTGCGATGCAGTGCCTTAGACCACTGCGCCACTCAGGAGTGTATGTAACATGCATTGAAACATCAGCATTTGAATAATGAAGACAGTGCTAAGGAATTTGATGTCGACTTCCTCGTCAACAACTGTCATAAACAGAGTTGACAGAATTCTGCTGGTTTCTCGGTCCTCTGTCTGACCGTGGTCTCTTCCACTGAGATGGCCACTGTTCTCGGCCTCCCGTCCAGATGGATAATTTCCTGATCCTACCAGTCCAGTCAACACGCTGAGACATTTCTTAGCCTCCTTATTTTATCATTGTCCAGCTCCTTTCTTCTGTGTCAGGATTACCAGCAATTCCCCTAGCTCATTCTTCACACGACACGCCACAATGCTGCTCGCTACAGAGAGAGAGAATTGGAGCACTCCGGTTCACTGTGCCCTCAATCCGCTGCCATGATCATCCATCTTTGTCGACTGGGCTGGATCCCCTGCCAAACCCTCCAGATCATCCCAGCCGGGAATGCTCTCCTCCTGAGCCGATTCTCCTCCTGTGAAGGAGAGGCTTTCCACCTCCGGCTCCCAGCTCTCAGCATCCAGCAACCAGCTTTGTCATATCAGGGAGCAGCTGGAGAAAGAGCAACAAGGATGAGGGCTATCCTCCTTCCTCATTTCATGTCTCATCGCTTAAGACCTTTTTCTCCCTCAAATCCAATTACAGAGCAGTTCTCAACCCCCCCCCCGGAGGGGGGAAAAGTTGCCTCCTGAGAAATTCTTCACCCAACTTTTCAATATTTCTGGAAGTAACTTCCCAATCTAATAAGGAAGCCACAGCAGGCTGTGTGTCACATACGTTTAAGGGGGAAATATAATAATATATATTGGTTAAATTTATTTTCATCGAATGATACATTGATAACTGAATTGCAGGCTATTTAGAATCTGCTTGGGGAAGAGGCGTTGCAGTGAAGAGTAGAAACCTGCCTCATCATAAATGTCTGACTGTAACATTTTGCTTGCTGGCGGTGACAAGGATAGAGAGATAAATACAGAACTAGAGAGGGAAAGAGGAGGGGGCGTAATGAGTCTTGGCCTGTCTCTCTCTCTCTCTCGCACTCTCTCTCTCTCTCCCTCTCCCTCTCTCTCTCCCACTTCACCGAGGGGGACCTAAATCCTGACCCAGATACTCCTCCCTCCCTCTCCTTCCATGCTCTGCTCTGATCATAGGCTTCATCCAGGCAGCACTGCAGGTGAGCCTTTCATAAGAGCCAACACCCACCATGAACACAACTGGGAACAAACCACCAGGAACCCAGCTGTGAACAAACCACCATGAACCCAGCTGGGAACAAACCACCATGAACCCAGTTAAGAACAAACCACCAGGAACCCAGCTAGGTAACAAACCACCATGAACCCGGCTAGGAACAAACCACCAGGAACCCAGCTGGGAACAAACCACCATGAACCCAGCTAAGAACAAACCACCAGGAACCTAGCTGGGAACAAACCACCAGGAACCCATCTGGGAACAAACCACCATGAACCCAGCTAAGAACAAACCACCAGAGAGAAATAGAGGGAGATGTCAGTGGGGAGCGCAGCTGAGCTGGGTAGCCCAAATGAGGTGGAAACTGAGCTGCACTTCCTAACCTCCTGCCAAATGTATGACCATATTAGAGACACATATTTCCCTCAGATTACAGTGATCCACAAAGAATTCAAAAACAAACCCAATTTTGATAAACTCCCTTATCTACTGGGTGAATAACCACAGTGTGCCATCACAGCTGCAAGATTTGTGACCTGTTGCCACAAGAAAAGGGCAACCAGTGAAGAACAAACACCATTGTAAATACAACCCATATTTATGTTTATTTATTTTCCCATTTGTACTTGTTTCCTATTTGCACATTGTTACAACACTGTATATATACATAATATGACATTTGAAATGTCTTTATTCTTTTGAAACTTCTGAGTGTAATGTTTACTGTTAATATTTATTGTTTATTTCACTTTTGTTTACTATCTACTTCACTTGCTTTGGAAATGTTAACATACGTTTCCCATGCCAATAAAGCCCTTAAATTGAAATTGAATTGAATTGAGAGAAAGAGAGGGAGAGGGAGAGGGAGAGGGAGAGATTGATTGAGAAAGAGAGAGACGGAGGGAAATATGGAGTGAGAGGTAGGGAGAAGGGGAGAGATGGAGTGAGAGAGAGAGAGATGGAGGGAGATTTGAGGTGATGAAGGGAGGAAGGGATGGAAGGGGGGGGTAAACAGCTGGACTGATGCCCAGCTCTCTGAGGCTTTGGAGTTGACTAGGACAGTGGGATCATGGACCCTCACAGAGTTAAGTGTTTGTGTTCCCTTGCATTCATCCTCCTCTTCCTCCTCCTCCTCCTCCTCCTCGTCTTTAGCCAGCCAGAGCATGTTGTGGTCCTCATGCAGAATGCTTGGCAGCAGACAGACCTGTTTGTTTACCGCCATTGTCATTGGGTTCATTACCAGGTCATAGAAGTCAGAAAAGAGAGAAGAGCGTGTCATTGACTCCAGAGTGTACTTTTCCCTCCAACCCATTCCAACGAGACTCTAACTGACCCAACAAATGCATGAGCAACATAGTCTTGTCTACTGAGACACTGTCTGTCGATTGTCATTAGAAGTGGCCTCACAACTTCGCGTTCATTAATTCAACCAGGAATCGTCAGCTTGTCAACAGAAACAATATTGATGGCCCTTCGTGTCAAAAACAAGGTCTGAATTATTTTCATGGTGTCTCATAGGAACTGGTACAGCGTAGAAATAATCTTACGATGTCAGGCGTCAAGCTAATAAAACATGGGTTAACTTACAGACCAGACAGTTTGAGGTCTCAGTTGAAGAGGATTTGTCATGTGTTGAGACAAAGACACTAAAAATGACTGCTGTGCTGCTTTCTAATGTTGCATTCTGGGGCAGCTAGGTTCTTACCTAACAGTGAGACAAGGATAAAAAGACTCCTGAAAAGAGGCCAGGGGTATTACAGTGCCAGTCCCAGTGCACCATGGGCAGCACACAGTACCCATAACCATTGCCATACAGCCTTCTCCGGCAATAAACCTGGCCTCGTCCTGGTTAAACCCAGCACCGACGTCTGTTCAACACAGGCAACATTAACATAATAGACAATAAAGTCAGATTTACTGCTCGCAACGTCTGGGCTTCAGAGACGGTTTCCGTAATGGCCGCCAATAATGTTCAACATTATGCTTGCTCAACTCCGTGCTTATTGGATGAAGGGCCTCTGGGGAGGGGGGCCGAAAATCTTGAAAATATTTCAGCATTTCCTACAGCAGTGGGAGGGGAAAGGCACGGCTATACTATAGTTACAGTCAGACGTTATTGAAGCTGGATGCAGGGCGAAGCGGCATTTGCCACAGCACTTTCAATCAGGTGTGGCAGCACCACACCACTTTTGATTTAGTTGAATAAAATATATCAATGTAAAGTGTTAAAAAGAGGGGCAAAGTGCAGATTTTTTAACCAATTTCACACACAATTTCTCTGTCCTTCACATCGGAGTGCTGCTGCAGGCTCTTTGCATGTCTTGACCAATCAGATTCACAGAAATCGCAGGTCAGAAGGGCGGGCACAACACACAAAGCTCAAGGCTCTCCACTTTCATCCAGGACGTATTTAGCAAGCGTGATAACACATCACTTCCGACAGGCACAAGCAAAAACTCTTCCATAAATGTAGCAGCCTAAACACCTAGACACTATCCATCTGACATGCTGTATTCCATGGAAACAATACTATTTTTCAGTCTGATCAACTGTAAGCTACTAACAACAGCAGCTGCATACAGCAATATGTGCCCTGTCCTTCTGGCCAGGGTAAAAGATTCAGTAACCTAACATAGCAGACGTAAAAGTAACGCCTAAAACTAGATCCCCCTATATACTGGTCTTTACAAGAATTTAAAAAAAAACTGTCCGGGGAGGTTCTCTTCTGCACTGTTCAACCAATCCAGTAAATGTGGAGGAGGAGTTAAGACAGAGTGTTGCCTTGTTAATGTCTAAGAGCGGAAGTTGCATCACAGGCTCTCTTTCAATTTCCCCTGAAAACCGGAACATCCGGATGTTGGGGACTCAGCAAGAGGCTAACATGCGGTAACGTTGTGTATTTACGGTCCATTTGTTTGTGAGAAAATGTGAATGGGATCAAATTTGGTTTATATTCAAACAAAGGCTCACTAGGCTACCTAGACTTTTTCAATCCAAAATGATTAACTGGAATGAATAAAAAAAACAATAGCTGAAATAGACTGTGATTAAATTTGTATTCAGGCCTATACAGTTGCATAGGGCAGGACTACATGTTGCAAAACCTGCATAAAGCAAGCTCAGCCCTGTGGGTTTTATTGTCCAATCATGTTGCTTTCTCTGTGTCTATGTACAGGAAACCCCCCTAGTCTTTCTTTAAAATATAATTCATAAGGTTGCTGCAGTTTGACAGGGTTTTCATCCTCCCCAAGGCCAGGAGTTTTTCGAGGAGATTTTTTTTTAAACCATGTGACCTGATTAGAAAAAACTCTGGTCCCATCATAGCCCATATTAAACATTTTTAAAACAGATTAATCACGTCATACTGTATAAGGTCCAGAGTTTAACCTGGTTAGGTTACCAGATCAGGAAAAACTACGGGCCCCAGAAAATTTGTCAGCACACCACTCTGGGACCTGTGGTGCCACCTCTGGGTAGATGGTCCATTGGATATGTGCTTTGCAGTTGATGCAAGCTCAGAGGGAGAGGAACGTCACTCGGCTGCAGCACAGTAACACGGCCAAACCACCAGAGGGCACTTTAGTCAAACTGAACCATCACACCGTGGATGTCTGTAAACACTGTTGTTTGTTATTGCTCACGATAGGTCCTCATCATAACAGGTAACATAATGACTGTTTGTAATAATGCCTTCAGCTGGCAGTAGAGACCCTGTTCCCCCCATTCTGGATCTCTCTATCCTTTTTCGCAGTCAGAAAAATATGGATAAAAATCAATGGGGATGCCCACGGAGCACGTTCCATTTCAATCTCCCTCTGGGGGAAATTAAACCGTTTATGAGATGAGTATTGAGCGGCGCGATAATAGCGAGATCACCACGGAAACGCCTTCCCGTTACAACTACCACACAGATGGATGGTTATTGGTCACGGCAAATGAAAGCGCCGTTGGACCCGGTCCCCTAAATGATGTGACAGATCCACTGGTCTGCTTCCAGTAAAGCAGCAATACTCAAAGATCCCATTCAACATGCTGCTGGGATGGAGACTCTGAGCTGCTCTACTCCACGTATAGCTGCCGCTACTGAGTGGACATGGTGAAGCGGCGCAGCCGAGGGGAGTAGCCTAGCGGTTAGAGTGTTGGGCCAGTAACCGAAAGGTCGCTGGTTCGAATCCCCGAGCCACAAGGTGAAAAATCTGTTGAGGTGTTCTTGAGCAGTAGCTTAGTGTTTTCCAAATGAAGTAAACGTAGTAGCTTCTTCCATGTAAGTGAATGAGATCTGAAAGGAGATATGCTTTGTCAGGCAGTGGCTTATTAAAAACTCCATAAGGATAATAATATGGTACTGGGTCACATTGTTTCTTCTCCTTTCCTTAAATGTGGAACGGAGGCAAAGATAGCTAATGGCAGATTCTCATACGTTCCCAACCTTGTCTGTGCCAAGATACAGATAGAAACACCCAAATCATTAGTTATACAGCATCGCTAAACCAACATTGAATTATGCATGTTTGTGTACCATCCACCACAGGCTCCAATATTTTAAGTTATCAATGACAGCATATGTATGGATGCCCTTGGCATAAAAGAGGTGGTGTCAGAACCACCATTCATCTCAATCCCTGGGCTAAGAGCATCCATCACATTTCACAATTCCAGCGAGATGCAGTTGCCTGGGTAGCTTGCGGGAGGAGATCATTGGGCCTGTTTCTCCGTATACATCCCACAGCTAGAAGTCTTCACATGCAAAATGTATTTCAGCATGCAGTGTCTTTCTCTCTGTGAATGACTATCACCTTCGATTGGGCGTTCAGGGGATTTTCAATGACACAGGCTCTCCAGGGGGGAAAAAACTAATATTGTAGAAGATGGAAGACACATGTTTAGTTCATCTGTCAGCACTGGGACCTCTGGTGGATGAGGTAGAAACCTAGGTCACATGAAGAGATTCATGGAGCCCACAGTGGCTGAGGCAGTGCAGTGGGGGATGTCTTGGCCCACATGATGGACTGGACACGGAGACAGTGAGCTCTCCCTCCTGTGACTGATTGGAGCAGGAGGTCGAAGCAGCATTTAATCAACTGATTGCATTGTCTGGTGCAAAATGGTCCCCATCTTTAAAGATAATGGGCTTTCAGGGAGAGGGGGAGAAGGGAAGAGTTAACGGATGGAAGAGGGTGAAGAGAGAATGAGAGACAGTCCGACAGAAACAGGGAGAGCATGGATGAGGAAAACGGAATAGAGGGAGAATGGATTAAGTGAATTGGACAAATGAGGTTGAAGTAAGTTACGCACATATAAATAGCTACCCCATTTCACAATGTCCTGCTTTCAGAGGAACACCTCAGTCCTTATTGACCCCCATCCACCCTCACACCCCTACACACCCACACACTCCTACACACCCCCTCCACCCCCACACCCCTCCACCCCTCCACCCCACAACCCTAAACATCCCCTCAACCCACACAACTCTACACACCCACACACCTACCCCTACACACCCCCTACACACCCCTACCCACACCAGACCCCTACACACCCCCTCAACCCACAAACCCCTCCAGCCCCACCCCCCTCCACCCCCACACACCCCTCCACCCCCACACCCCCCTCCACCTCATCACTTCAATGTGTTGAACAATACTACAATGTGTATACTGTCTGTAGTACAGTGTGTAACTTCCGTGTATGGAAGTATATTGCAGCATCTCTTGGGGGACTGAACATTGTCACCTTCTACCGCCAAGACTTTGGTTTGGTAGGGGGACGTATGAGGTCACTACAGACCTTTCTTCAATCACCTGTTCCCCACTGTAACCGCTTTCAAGGGGAGATAAAAACATCCTGTTTCAAAGACCGTGCATCGATCCAACATCAACACCACGGAGTGGTAGGGGGGCATGGCTGCCAAAATGCAGAAAAACGGTCTGCCTGGAAAAGGTCAATCTTTTTTAAAATCCTTGTCCTCTATTCACAGCCTGGCCTCAAAGACTAGACGTAACATAGTAAATGTACATTTGTGACCCTCCAGTTATTATGATATGTTATGTTTGGTATGGGTACATAAGATGACATAAGGTTACATAAGGTTATTTAAGACAAAAATGAAAGGGGGGGGGGGGGATGGGTATGCGTATAACTCAAATGTCTAGCAACCGAAAGGTTGCGTGTTTGAATCACATCACAGACAACTTTAGCATTTTAGCTAATTAGCAACTTTGCAACTACTTAGCATGTTAGCTAACCCTTCCCCTAACTCCTAACCCTAACCTTAACCCTAACTTTAACCCCTAACCCTAACCTTAACCCGTAACCTTAACCCCTAACCTAATCTTAACTCCTAACCTTAACCCCTAAACCTAACCTTAACCCCTAACCCTAATCCCTAGCCTAGCTAATGTTAGCCACTGAGCCACCTAGATAACTTTAGCCACAACAAATTGGAATTCGTAACATATTAATTCACACCATACAAAATGTAACATATCATACTAAATGGAGGGAGTCAAATTGATACGTCTACCCCTGAGTTTAAGTCGCTATTCATTTCACACACTTCCATACTTTAGAAAGGACCTGCATTTTAATATAAATTAATGATGTTCTATAACAATTTTCACTCTGCAAACATTTGACCAAGTAATTTCTGCAGTCCTTGTTTTTCCAGTGACTTTGATGGAAAGTTTGGGCAGTACTGTAAGTTTTCAAGAATAAAAATGATTATACAGACACTTGGCCATAGTTGGCTGGCCTGGGAAAAACAATAATGGTTCCAAGGAATTGGAAGAAAGCACTGCAAAATACACAATCATTCAGACGATATTGAAGGTGAGTGAAGCAATACACATGAAATATAGATGTTACCTTTGAGAAGTGGGGGTCAAAGTAAGAGGTTTATAAGATATCGCTTACTGGAGTTTCTCTCATGAACTCTAACACATTTCTTTCATTTAAAAGGTGACTGGTTGCTTCTTCACCACTGACCGGTATTGGACCATAAATATAATATTTGCCACAGCTTCTACTTGTGGGTGACTCAGTATCTGGAGAAGTCCCAAGAACAACAGTAGACTGAATTTAAGTAACAGTTTATGAGATTTCCAAACACATTTGCAGTAAATTATAAAACATAAAGAGCTGATGAGAAAATGCAATCTCTGACATGAAAAATATTGTGACCCCTCTCCCTTCCATTAACATTACCCTTCATGACTATTTAAGTCAAGGCCTGTTGGTAGCCAACCATGAATCAACACTAAGATTTCTACAAGGTTGGTGGTGAGCTCCCAAGATTGATGCCTGGCCTGGCCCTCTTCGTCAGAACAGAGGAGTGAAAGGAGTAGTTCCGCCACTTAATATACCTGTTGCCATGGAGTTGAATACAGTTTAAGTGAATACAATGCTTCAGTTTGCTCCCTACGACGTTACATTTTTCATGGCGTCTATCAATATAATGCAGGTGCTCCATTTTAAATGAAATAGCCACACCTGGTTTAATGCATGAGAGCGTGAGAAGGAACATTGGACATATTAATCAGGAAGATCCACATTATTAAAAAGACTGATAGTTTGAAGATACTAATATTATTACAGGAGAGACGGCTTCCTTATTAAAACAAAACTATAATTAGTCCATAAAAATAGACATTATTAGGAGAATCACCCTTTGAAGTGGTCAGATGTGCGGATTTTGTGCTCCATATTTCTCTGACAAGGTAATTGGGAAGTAATTTGCAATGGACAATGATTAAGTAAAGGCTTTCAGAAACCCTCTAACCATAAGAGTCCCCACTCAGGAGTTAGCTAGGGTTTTTAAATGAGAAGAGGTATAGAAGTGTTTAAAAGACACTACATATTAAGACTCATTGGAGCTCAGCCACCTCCCTCTCAAAGGTGGTACATCACAACAGTTTCCTTTTGAATTCGCTCAATGCCATTGTCTTGCAGGAGGAATCAGATCGTCCATTTTAATAACCGACAATATACTTTTTTTTCTCATTCATTTGTTAGTGTGCTTTAAGGCGTAAAGATGACTTGCTTGGCAAATCTTCCACTAGGAAATGTGTGTCTTTATCATGAAAGCGCAGCACAGCGCTGGTTGTGGCAATTTGCTTTACTATGCAAATGATTCTTCCTTGACATTACAGGCACTTCCATAATTCCATTACTGAGAGAAGACATGCAAGAGTGATCCCTGTATTATTGTGTATGGGTTGAAGACAAAGTAAATCTTTGTTGCGGCTGATTGGTTGCACTTCTCAGATTGGCTGTCAGATCTTTAAGATCAACCCCCAATCATCTTCAAACTCTGGAGTTATTCATGGTTTAATCTCGCGTGGTCAGATTCTCGTGGACTGATGAAATGCAGATAATCTGTCAAGGCCCACATAGAATAATGTGATTACCAGCAGCAGTAGTTCCTGGTTTGGGATTTTTGTTTGGACGAATCAGGATTGGGCGAAGGCGGGGCTTGAACTGGTGCAGTGATTTTCAAGCCTGTGTGCAGAGGGAAGAGACTTTGCTTCCTTCCTTTGTACAAAGGTAAACAAAATTGTTAACGACATTCCCCCTCAGAAGTAAAACAGGAAACAACAAACTTTCGCAAGATAATTTTACATCTGGGTAACCGAGATTCAGGTTGTGGTCAAAACCCCTTTCATATAATGTGAAAACTCAGCAATGTACAGTATTTCACAACTACAGCCAAGCCATTGAGAGTAGGGTGGCTGGTGGCAGCACTGGAATGGATAGAGATTAGAGTTTGACGCAGAGGGGAAGTGACATCATCTGAAGCTATTGACCCTCTCTGAAGTATTTATTGTTTGGGAATTGGTTTTTCTCCCGCAGAGGGATGGCTTGACACCTATCAATGATCTCATCCATCTCTCTCCACGCGTGTAGCCTAATGACCAGTGCTTGACTTGGACTGAAATAGGTGCCGGTAGTCATTTTGAGTGCCGGTACTGTATATATTTAGGTGCAGGGGCTTTTGAGCACAATACTTTTGAGCTAATATTCTATAAGAGGAACAGGAGTTCAAGCAGTAGAACATGTGAGGTGTGCAGTATACTTTTGATAATGACCAACAGGGCTTTGGTCAAATGCAGTGCACTGCAGATGTAGGACCTTCATTTGAGTCAATTTGCTACGGAAGGAAAATAATCCCGCAGCAACAAGAAATGTGAATTATTATGTGGATTTTTGTAGGGGTTGATCCATTTTTCGTAAGGGACAATCAAGTCTGAAATTTCAAAGTGGAAATTACAAACTTCAGAAGCCTTTTTAAACCTCAAATACACTACAAGTTTTGCATTTCCTGAAAGTTCTCCTGCAACAGGGTGATCAAATTAAGATCCTACATCAGTATGTAAAGAAATAAGGTGCCATTTGGGACGAAGACACTGCTTCCTACTGTCATATCCAGGCACACTACCTGCTTCTATTCTCCTACCCTTACCATCAACTAATCCTGCTTCCTACTGTCATATCCAGGCACACTACCTGCTTCTATTCTCCTACCCTTACCATCAACTAATCCTGCTTCCTACTGTCATATCCAGGCACACTACCTGCTTCTATTCTCCTACCCTTACCATCAACTAATCCTGCTTCCTACTGTCATATCCAGGCACACTACCTGCTTCTATTCTCCTACCCTTACCATCAACTAATCCTGCTTCCTACTGTCATATCCAGGCACACTACCTGCTTCTATTCTCCTACCCTTACCATCAACTAATCCTGCTTCCTACTGTCATATCCAGGCACACTACCTGCTTCTATTCTCCTACCCTTACCATCAA
Organism: Coregonus lavaretus; assembly: GCF_964263955.1. Taxonomy (NCBI): domain Eukaryota; kingdom Metazoa; phylum Chordata; class Actinopteri; order Salmoniformes; family Salmonidae; genus Coregonus; species Coregonus lavaretus. Next base: position 67,610 of record NW_028156125.1, on the reverse strand, counting down.
CTAATCCTGCTTCCTACTGTCATATCCAGGCACACTACCTGCTTCTATTCTCCTACCCTTACCATCAACTAATCCTGCTTCCTACTGTCATATCCAGGCACACTACCTGCTTCTATTCTCCTACCCTTACCATCAACTAATCCTGCATGTCACTCAAATTAAGCCCTGAGAATTGATTAGGACTCAGATCCACTTATGAGCACTGATTACTTTTTTTGTTCTGTGTAGGAACACCTATCCTCTATTTTCCCAATTGCTAATTAACAACCTAAATCTTCCTTGTTAGGCAATTAAATAAGTAATTAGCAAGCTTATTTTCAGCTTGAAGAAACACTTTGAAGATAAAAAAAATAATCAGTTTCTCCTTAGATGTGTGGAAACAAACTGGCAACTTGGGCGTAGTAATTATTTTAAAGTGCAACCAAAAGGTAAATAGGGGTCAGGACAGATGTAGCATCTTAATTTGAGGCAGTTTGCTACAGCAGCAAAATAATCCTGGCGCAACAGGAAATGTGAATTATTATGTGGATTGCATTTAATGGACATTTTTGTAGGGGTTGATACATTTTTCGTAAGGGAAAATCAGGTCGGAAATTACAAATTTCAGAAGCATTTTTAAATCTCAAATACACTATAAGTTTAATGCAGGAAAGTTCTCCTGCCAACAGGGTGATCAAATTAAGATCCTACATCTGTATCCTTATCTTATCGGCATTTCTTTTCACACATTTCTTCATTTCATTACATACTTGTCATTTTATTTGCGTTTATGTGTGTGTAGAATTCTGTGGATCTTTTTTCAATGCAGATACTTAGCCAGAATCTTCTGACTGCCAGGTCAGTTCTCTTGGTGATGTTGTGAGAATCCTTCCAACATTACACACAGCAGACAGACATGGTTCTAGAACAATGCAATCTGTGAATAAGCTGATCATTCACTGGACTGTAAATATGCACCAGTGTCGTGTCGTCGTGTCTTCTCTCTCTCTAACAGAGGACTTTGAATAAGAACATGGCTGATGCATTTAGGGGCTTGTTGTAGTACATCCTCTCTACATCTCTTCAGAAGGAGACATCTTGTTTGAAAGCAGGATTTTTGTAAATGTGCAGCACATAATTCATAACCCACAAGCCTACGAGCTGGAATATGCCTCTATACTGCTCATGCTCATAGCCAGCTCATGATAACGGTAATGTTTAAGAATAGTTTAACAGTTTTGAACGTTAGATCTCCAAAAGGCGTTTGATACAGGGGATCATGAGATTCTGTTAATCCAACTAAGAGCCATGGGCTTTAACAACTTAGCAGTAAAATGGGTTAGCTCTTATCTGCAAGGAAGAAAACAGATGGTGGATGTGGATGGGACCCTGTCTAAACCCAAAATCTTGAACTGCAGGGTACCCCAAGGGAGTGTGCTGGGTCCACTTTCCTTTCTGTTTTATATAAATGATCTGAAATCTGCCTGTACATGTGACCTTTTCCTCTATGCAGATGATTCTGCACTGTTGGTTTCCCACTAAGACAAAAATGTGGTTGAGAAAGCCAGTGCTGAATTTCTGAATGTCAGTAATTGGCTATATGACAATAAGCTGTCAGTTCACCTTGGAAAAACAGAGACCATCAACAAAACCATCAAGCACTATGATGAAACTGGCTCTCATGAGGACCGCCACAGGAATGGAAGACCCAGAGTTCCCTCTGCTGCAGAGGATAAGTTCATTAGAGTTACCAGCCTCAGAAATCGCAGCCCAAATAAATGCTTCACAGAGTTCAAGTAACAGACACATCTCAACATCAACTGTTCAGAGGAGACTGTGTGAATCAGGACTTCATGGTTGAATTGCTGCAAAGAAACCACTACTAAAGGACACCAATAAGAAGAAGAGACTTGCTTTCGCCAAGAAATACAAGTAATGGACATTAGACTGGTGGAAATTTGTCCTTTGGTCTGGAGTCCAAATTGTAGATTTTTGGTTCCAGCCGGCGTGTCTTTGTGAGACGCGGTGTGGGTGAACGGATGATCTACGCATGTGTATTTCCCGCCGTAAAGCATGGAGGAGGAGGTGTTATGGTGTGGGGGTGCTTTGATGGTGACACTGTCTGTGAATTCTTTAGAGTTCAAGGCACACTTAACCAGCATGGCTACCACAGCATTCTGCAGTGATACACCATCTGGTTTGGCTTAGAGGGACTATCATTTGTTTTTCACCAGGACAATGACCCAACACACCTCCAGGCTGTGTAAGGGCTATTTGACCAAGAAGGAGAGTGATGGAGTGCTGCATCAGATGACCTGGCCTCCACAATCCCCCGACCTCAACCAAATTGAGATGGTTTGGATGAGTCGGACCGCAGAGTGAAGGAAAAGCAGCCAACAAGTGCTCAGCATATGTGGAAACTCCTTGAAGACTGTTGGAAAAGCATTCCAGGTGAAGCTGGTTGAGAGAATGCCAAGAGCGTGCAAAGCTGTCATCAAGGCAAAGGGTGGCTATTTGAAGAATCTCAAATCTCAAATATATTTTTTATTTGTTTAACACTTTTTTGGTTACTACATGATTCGATATGTGTGATTTCATAGTTTGATGTCTTCACTACTATTCTACAATGTAGAAAATAGTAAAAATAAAGAAAAACCCTTGAATGAGTAGGTGTTTTAAAACTTTTGACCAGTAGTGTACCTGTCCATAGTTGTTTATTAGGAAATGCAACTGTACTAATTGGCTAATTTTATGAAACAAACAACAATTTTGCCTGTCATTGTCTGTTGCAACCCATCCTTGCTGCACCCCCCCCCCCTTCCGCCTCCAAAAGGACCACAATGGAAACAAGCTTTGAAGCTTTATTGTGTTATCCTTGATGATTTTCTTCAATTGTATGTGGAGGCGTCACCGGCTGAAGCACCCTTATGTATGCGTTTAAAAAATGGTCTAATAAATGTAATCATTCAATCAACAAAACCAGTTACATCAGTACAACGTTGTAAGTAACCCAGCACAGAGGAGGGACAGGGGAACAAGTCATTACCATTAAAAATGCAGCCCTGGCAGAGAGCTAACTATACACATGAATGGATGAGTGTGAATACTAATAGTAAGACAGGAAGACAGGGCTCTGGAGTGCGGGGCCCCATGTTAGCAGTAAACCTTGAGTGTGGCAGAGTGTCAGGCGTCAAGCAGGGTGCTGGAGTATGTTCAGTCATACACACACGTGTGCATATACAGTGCATTCGGAAAGTAGTCAGACCCCTTGACTTTTTCCACATTTTGTTACGTTACAGCCTTATTCTAAAATTGATTAAATACATGTTTTTCCTCATCAATCTACACACAATATCCCATAATGACAAAGCAAAAACTGGTTTTTAGACATTTTTGCAAATTTATTAAAAATAAAATACAGAAATACCTTATTTACATAAGTATTCAGACTCAGGTGAATCCTGTTTCCATTGATCATCCTTGAGATGTTTCTACAACTTGATTTGGAGTCCACCTGTGGTAAATTCAATTGATTGGACATGATTAGGAAAGACACACACCTGTCTACATAAGGTCCCACAGTTGACAGTGCATGTCAGAGCAAAAACCAATCAATGAGGTTGAAGGAATTGTCCGTAGAGCACCGAGACAGGATTGTGTCAAGACACAGATCTGGGGCCTCAATCATTCTTAAGTGGAAGAAGTTTGGAACCACCAATAATCTTCCTAGAGCTGAGCAACCGGGGGAGAAGGGCCTTGGTCAGGGAGGTGACCAAGAACCCGACGGTCACTCAGACAAAGCTCCAGAGTTCCTCTGTGGAAATGGGAGCACCTTCCAGAAGGACAACCATCTCTTTAGCACTCTACCAATCAGGCCTTTATGGTAGAGTGGCCAGACAGAAGCCACTCCTCAGTAAAAGGCACAGGACAGCCTCCTTGGAGTTTGCCAAAAGGCACCTAAAGACTCTCAGACCATGAGAAACAAGATTCTCTGGTCTGATGAAACCAAGATTGAACTCTTTAGCCTGAATGCCAAGCGTCACATCTGGAGGAAACCTGGTACCATCCCTACGGTGAAGCATGGTGGTGGCAGCATCATGCTGTGGAGATGTTTTTCTGCTGCAGGGACTGGGAGACTAGTCAGGATCAAGGGAAAGATGAACAGAGAAAAGTACAGAGAGATCCTTGATGAAAACTTGCTCCAGAGCGCTCAGGACCTCAGACTAGGGTGAAGGTTGACCTTCCAACAGGACAACAACCCTAAGCACACAGCCAAGACAGTGCAGGAGTTGCTTCGGGACAAGTCTCTGCATGTCTTTGAGTTGCCCAGCCAGAGCCTGGACTTGAACCTGATTGAACATCTCTGGAGATACCTGAAAATAGCTGTGCAGCGACGCTCCCAATCCAACCTGACAGAGCTTGAGAAGATCTGCAGAGAAGAATGTGAGAAACTCCCCAAATACAGGAGTGCCAAGCTTGTAGCGTCATACCCAAGAAGACTCGAGGCTGTAATCGCTACCAAATGTCCTTCAACAAAGTACTGAGTAAAGGGTCTGAATACTTATGTAAATGTCATATTTAAAAAAACCTGTTGTTTGCTTTGTCATTGTGGGATATTGGTTGTAGATTGATGAGGGAAAAAAACAATTTAATCCATTTTAGAATAAGGCTGTAACGTAACAAAATGTGGAAAAAGTCAAGGGGTATGAATACTTTCCGAATGCACTGAATGCAAACACACACATCATGGACACACACACACACACACACACACACACACACACACACACACACACACACACACACACACACACACACACACACACACACACACACACACACACACACACACACACACACACACACACACACACACACACCAGTGTTAATTTCATCAACAACAACTATAATGAAAAATATTTGTCAACTACCTATTTTCCCTGACCAAAACTAATGACAATAATGAGACGAGATGTAAAAAACGATGATATACAAATCAGTTTTCATTTTAGTTTATGTAAATGTGACGAGATTAGAATTCCACGTGAGACTAATGGACTTGAAGCTCCTTTTCATCTGTTTTGTCCAAACATATTCAATGCAATCCTTTCATTGGCAGAATTAACGTCTTTCAGTTGCGTGGTCTGATTGAGCTGATCTGCCCGGCTCTCCCACACAGCTCCTGGGCGGTCACTTCAGTCACTCATCAATCTTTTCAACTGATGGGCAGCCAGGACACATCAATTGTAACTAACCTAAACTAGAAACAATAATGTTTACCCTCTCTTACTTTCATGTAGGCTATTTTTGCTTTGATCACATCAGAAGCTCTATTTTCCCATGTGCTCTGTTATTCATCTGTGTTGCCGCTCTCGCAGTCTGCAAATGTGAGTGCGTTTTTTCTTCTCCAGATTGGAAATATTAATGCTATTTGCTGAATATTAGGAGTACAGTAATATTGCTGGCATTGTTGCTGTGTTCGGATTCTCTATTTTTTTATGGAATCACTGTTATTTACCTCCATCCTAAGGTTAGGATGGAAAGAAAAGGGCTGTATGCCTAAATTGTTTAACCTGTAGCCAAGGCTTTTTAGCTTATATGGTAAATCATGGCTGTCATTGGTTACCATCTGCCACAATAGCAATGTGACAGCTATATGAAGGGATATTAGGCCTAGTTGGACAAGGCTATTAATAATGTGCACATGATGGAAGTTAAAGGTAAAAGTTAATTATGTCATGGAAAAAAATGCACTGACTAATATAGTAAGTGACTAAAATGACTGTGACTAAAACTAGACAAAAATGTGCATGATTTTTAAACAACTGATCATAACTAAAACTAAGAAGGATGAAATTACTAAAATGGGACTAAGACTAAATGGTGTCTTAGTGATAAAGAGTAGGACTAAAACTAAATCTAAAATAGCTGACAAAATGAACACTGATACACACACACACACACACACACTTCAGAACAGTCATCCTATCTCACCCATTAAAGCCTAATGCCACTTATCAGAAAAGCAGGAACAGTTGCTTTAAAAATGACAGCAGAAATTAAATGTGATTTTTCTCCAGCCCTCGTTCTCATTCTTATTCCAGCTGTATCTCCAGCTGAGACCCCAGTACAGAGGAACATTCAGATAACTAAAACAAGAGAGAGTGGTTCGTTACAGAGTCTTATTTCTCAGGGCCTGTTCTTTGAGAATGTCTTCTCTCCTTTGGTGAACACCAAGATCAGAGTGTGTGCATGTCCCTGTGATGTCAGGAGGAGAAGGATATTCATTTTCTTTCTTTCCTTGAATCAACAGGGGTCTGACTGACTGCTACCCGTCAGATAGGAGTAGGTGGCATGTTGTTTCAAAAGTGATCAAGGTGGAACATACCGGTGGTCTATAAATAGCTCCAACTTTAAATTACTTCAGGACTCCCATGTTGATGCTTTTTTTACTGCTAATTTATGAATTTCCATAAAACAAATAACCAAAAGGTCACCATATTTCATTCAATCTTATAAACACATCATCTGTGATTCTCATTATAGCAACCATCACTGTGTTAGGTTTCTCACTTTTTTTTATGATTCAGATGCATCCAATTATATCTAAATGGCACATTCAGCTGAAAACTACCTGAGAAAGAAACTAAAATAAATAGGAGTGATGTCAAAGCTTGATTACTTTTGTTTGTGGAATTAATGTCAGACGGAAAGTATGTGTTGAATATTTTCCAGGTCCACCACCAATGTTTGATAGATTGAGCCTTTGGTGGGTAGGGGACAGCAGGAGTTACCCCACTCTCCCCTACAAAAATAGCTTTTCAAAAGGACTTTGAGAAAGGTCACCATTGCTACATGAGGATAAGCTGTTTGTATCTACATTGTTCTGTAGACAAGCCTACCCGATGAGCATGGGAGACTCTTTTATTTTATTTTTTTGGCTGAGGACCCGGCTCAAATGGAATCGCACCGAAATCAAATGGATGTGATGACAAATCAAGTGGATGTGATGACAAATCCTTTGTGGTGATTGTAAGGATGCAGCGGTACCTGGCCAAGCAGGCAATCCTACAGCTGGCAGAGAAGAAGGGAGCAGCTGGCGGAGAAGAAGGGAGCAATGAACTTTCATTGAATGAAGACCAGGATCTACCCCGACATAACTGTCGAAATAGAGGTCTGTTCAGCAGGGAACATTCTCATTACTGGCAAGTACGAATGTGATGATGTGTCCTTTTATTAAAGTGTGGCTGAACTCTTGGGGGTGTGTTACATTTGAGTCATTTAGCAGATGCTCTTATCCAGAGCAATTTACAGGAGCAGTTAGGCTCAAGTGCTTTGCTCAAGGGCACATTGACAGAATTTTCACCTAGTCGGCTCAGGGATTCGAACCAGCGATGTCTTGGTTATTGGCCCAACGCTCTTAACCGCTAGGCTAGCTGTCGCATTATGTTCACTATATCGTACCCTGGCAGTTATTGTTGTTGTTTGTCCCTCTTTAGTCACCATAGAAACAACACTACCACTTCCTCAAAATAGTCAGAATTAATCTAATTAAAGTTAAATCAAGAAATCTGTCAATTCTGGAGTGATCACTATCAAACACATCAGCAAGTGCCTACTCCATAAAGGGCTTAGGGGCCAAGTGTTCTTTCAACATAACATTGGCGACGTGTTGTCTTATGTAAACTAGTCCGAGGCTGGGCAGGTCTGTCTCACTGTCTGGAGGTTCTGCTGCTATGATTGGATAGAGCATAATCAGCGCAGCTATTTCTCTGTGCATGACAATTCTCCCTAGGCGTTACCATCCCGTGTTAGAGGACAATTGGGCATGATTGAAATCAAAACCCAAACCTAAAATATCCAAGGACTCTAGGAACGTAACAGCTTCTCTAAGTCTTGCATATCTCTGTTTTGGAAGATACTGACTTTATGACCAAAATTATGCTATTTAACTTTGTGGGCAATTGTTACACTAGAATCAATGTTTCTGACTAATATCGATGCCACGTCGGCCATTTTCATCCCAAGAAGTTGTTTTTTGAGTTCATCCCGAGAAGTCGTTTTTATGAGTTTAGCTGCCCTTTAAAATACTGCCCCAATATGGCCTTATTGTAGCTGAGTACTGTGCACCGGTGTTTACGGCCCCATAGCAGCCCCCTGTATTTCACATTTCAGCCTGTTTGTGCTCGTTGACACGCCATTAGGAGAACTGCTGGATAACTATTACATTTCTGTTGAAACAGTAAAGACAGATAACCTCTCCCATACTGTTTCAACTCAGCGAGGGAGATCTGCATGCTGCTCATGTCCATTTCTCCAGCATTCAGCCACACACATGGTAAAGTGAATAAAGAGAATTCTAAATATGGTAGAACAACATACTCCAGAAAATGAAATGAACACGAAAGGAGCTACTCCTCCAATTTCTGGTTGTGTTTTGTCTTCGTTCTAATTTACATACAATCACAAAGACAGTTGAAGAAAGAGTGAGAAAGGGGGAGGTTGAAGAACACATAAAGAGAGACACTTGATTTGTAGTCGTTATATGTTTATGAAATATCTCTACAGGCAGGCATATTGCAGAAATGCCTTAAATTACCGTCTGTCTGGGTGGAAACAAATAAATAAAATGAATAAAACAGGTTTGGAAGCGCTAACCCTGGCAATTTGACTGGTAAGCTCATGGGTACACTCAAAATGGCTGCCAGTCCACCCATTATGCCATCATTGACTTGAATGGGGACGGCTATTCTATTCATTCAATTTCTATGGGTGGGACACTGTATAACTCAGAGTATATTTGATATTGCCCATATAAATAAACATGTTTTCTGCTGGCTCTATCTGGAGGACAAAGTCAAGGCCAGGGGCATAAGCAAGATAAAGAGACTGTGGTCTGGAACTGCCCAGCCTGCTGAGTGGCATTCTACTAGACACAAAAGCCTTGGGCGAACAAAACCATTTGTTCTTTTTTTGGGTGGGCATTCAGCGCAAAGGCTTTCATTGACATGGCACTTAGAGAGGGAATTGAGTGCTGCTGGGCCAAAAGGAGGAAGAAGACATTTACCACCCTGACTCAATAACATTGACAGAAAAGGCCAGTGTATGCTGGCTGCAGTAGGGCTTCTCCAGAAGGGATCTATAACTAAAGCTCATGTGGCAGTAGGTCTCATACCGGAGGCCAAGTAAGACAAGGTTAGATCCATGAGGGAATTCCTGCTTCAGCTGCCAAGGAGACATGAGGCAACCTCAAACCTCAGAGGCAATGCCTGCTATCCAAAGAGTAGTGGGTTACAGCCTTGTGACCTTGTAGTCATATAGCCATTTTAGTCAAACTCTGCAATGGACATTTACGTTTCTTTCCTCACCATAATGCTTACAAAGAACGGTGTTATAACTAAATTGATGCATGTGGAAAACCTCCACACATTTTAACATGCTTTATTTTCATCTTTACATTCATAGTTCCTCCTCAGTATGATGTTGTGAATCTCTATTTATCCCTGGCAGCGTCAGGGAGAGAGGAGCTGAGGATTGTTGATCCTTAGGGGCAGGTCCATGGTTGAGAGGCCAGGGTAGTGGTCAGGAGTCTCATGTACAATTTGACCTGTGCTTTCCTGAGAGACATTTCCACATCAATAGCAGCTGGGCTACAGGAGTCAGAGACCGCAACAAGATACCAGGCTTCTTATTCACTCTAAATGGAGCTGGCAGGGCCATGCACAGATCTTTTGGGGGGCATGTGCTCCCCCCAAAAAAGGGCACCTGTTCTGAATATTAGCCAGCCGGGTAGCCCTGTTCTGAATATTAGCCAGCCGGGTAGCCCTGTTCTGAATATTAGCCAGCAGGGTAGCCCTGTTCTGAATATTAGCCAGCAGGGTAGCCCTGTTCTGAATATTAGCCAGCAGGGTAGCCCTGTTCTGAATATTAGCCTACCATTACTACTGTATATCCAACCAACTCCATTTGCCACTATCATGTATCCCAGTGGTTTTCAAACTTTTTGACCAGCAACCCCCAAAAAGGAGTGGTAACGAACTTGCACGTGTGCACACGTGAACATGCGCGCACAATCACTGTGCAAATGTACCCTGTCATTACAGCCATAAATGGTGATGCATTTTCACAACTCGAAATAGGCTACAGAAATACACTGCGTTTTACACCTTCATTTGGAGCTGAAAGTCATTCATGTTAGCAGCCAATATCAACTAGGGATATATCATGTCACTTCTCTGGAGTCCAGAGGAAGCAGGATCATACGGCCTAATTTTAGCAGAGGTTGTAGGATCGGATGGAAAGCATGTTCTGTCTACACCTTGCCATCACTTTGGAGGGCAGCCTTCCTGCAGAGTGCTCGTTGCCAGCCGGGTAGCCCTGTTCTTCCGCACACATATCATAATAAATCTGCTAGAATAATATTGAAGGCAGTGCGATGTTACAGCTGCAGCTACTTACCTTTAGACATACTTGTATAGCCAGTAGCCACCCAAACAGGCCTATCTGAAATATGAAAAATATAAATCAAAATGCCAGGTAGCCTATTATTCTGGCAAAGATGAGTCAGTTGTAAATTTATCAACTGTATTTTATATGAATGATAAACGTAGGCCTACTATGTTTTTTCCAGGCAAAACTGGAGGAAATTAATTAAACAAGTTATTTCTGGTCATCTTGATATGAACACCTGCCTTTGGGCGCCAATGCTGATGACTGGTCATTAGTCGACAATCAAGACGCGCAACTTTTTGGTTCTGAAGCATAGATGAGAATTTAACAACGACTTGTGGGCTGTGGGTTGAATTATACCACAACCGAAAAGGGCACTTTGGAGATTGGAAGGGCAAAGGGGCATGTGCTCTGCAGGTAGAGCCCTATCTGTGCATGTGCCTGGGAGCTGGGAATAGGGACTTTGATATTCCCTCACACTGGACATCAGAAATACTACATAGTCTAGAAACCCCAATCACCAATTCATTAATACAAAAATTGGCCATAGAACCTATCTAACACCTCAAAAAAGACATCACATGGGTATTAGTCCATCGCCATTATGTGAGTTCTGCACCACATTGACCTTGGTACTTTTCAGCATGTGCTGTGGAAATGCCCGGGCTTTGCCAAGCTTCTGCGAAGATGGAATCTTTCCCATAATGATATAGGGAATACGTCCGGACCTATACATTTTGGATTTCACTGAACTGGAAGCTACATAATAAAACAACTAACTACGTATATTGGGATTTTTTAAAATATCCTGGACTCTTGGGACAGCCTGGCATATGTAGTTAGTTAGCTAATAATCATAATGTATTCACCATACACTGCCAGAGTACCTGCTCTTGATAGTTTGCTTAGTTGAGTTGGGATATTCTGGAACATTCATCTGTTCTGATTTGGGACTTTACTGTGTCACGTTGCTGTGAACTTATATGGCCCCTGCCTCATTTCACCCAGAGATCAAACCAGGCAGCCATGACTTCTCCTAGGTGGGCACCGATAGCTCTTACTGGAGGATTCGGTACAGAGATGTGGACTCAATCATTTTAGTAAATCTCAGTATTTGGTGGACTCAGAGCTGATTAATGCAAATTGGGATGACTCTTATGACCCTGTCAGTGCTACATCTCAATCATGTTTCCCCTCCGATAGTTGGCACATTGTTTTGGAATCCTGATTTATGGCAGAATAATAACACTGGGAATTGACTTTCTGAATGAATAATGTTGCAGGGAATAAGGGTTTATGTGCTGGATGTAACTCTGCATGTCAATGACTCATAAAGCAGGGAAGGTTTTGTTTTTGCCACTGGGAAGGTATTCTTCATTCTCTGCCAGAGAGATGCCAGGGCTGGGAGACAGCAGCGGGAAGCCCTATCCCCCCCCTCTCCCTTCGGATAATGGGCTCTAAAAGCTGGCGTGGGCCAGCACTAATTTAGCCCACAAACAGGGACTATACGGAAGTGGGGAAAGCCTCTGCGACCTTCAAATTGGTACTTCCAAGGAGAAAATAGTCCCTCCCTCCCTTCCTTCTGGTCTGGGCTCATGTTGTGAGGATAAAGGTGGAACAGACAGATGGGATGCAGGCAGGCATGTTTTGTAGGAGTAAAGGGCAGGGAACACGATTCTCATGTGTTGGTAGCAGACAGATGCTAGAGTCCAACAGTATTGTCTGGCCCTGGTTCAATGCATTGATAGTTTACTAGAGTCAAACTAGAGTCAAAGCTTATAGACTCTGTTCTGGTCTCTCTTATAGAGCAACTATTAATATACTATTAGTTTGATTCATAATGTGTCAATGGCAAATATTTTTGACATGCCAGGGTCGCAACTTTAGTTTTCGAAGTGGGGGGGACATAATTATTATTCTTTTTTTAAAATCCAGTCAGATAAACACACCAAAAAGCCTACCAGACGCTCAGAGGCGTCCGCATGGGGGGGGACAAAAATGCAATTTCAGAATGTGTGGGGGACATGTCCCCCCCCCCATCCCCAGTGAAAGTTGAGCCCCTGGCTTTTGCAGTTAATATTGTGTGCATTTTGTCTACAGGAGTGGTTGCATCTGCTAGATATAAAAACTAAAAACTGACAGCCTGTGGATAGTTTACCACCTACAGATAATCCATAGGGAGCTATCTGTATAAAGTTTATTGAATGAATACAGGCTGGTAACACACACAGCTTAATGGAGAGGCAGACATGTATCAATATAGGATTACAAATTGAGTTATGATAGGATTTCAGAACTTCTACAAAAATATATTTCTATCAAGACCTCTCTAACTTCGAGTTACGATTGGTTTTGGCAAACTATCCAAACTTTTTGGTCTGTGCTGTTCCTGGTCGGGAGAGGTTGTGTTTTCTCTAGCAGGAGGTAAGCTTGGCTTCTTATATGGTGTTGAGTAAAGCTTAAACCATGTATTTAGATTGTAGGTAGGTATTGTAGTTAGGTATTGTAGGTAGTTTACTTAGGTAGTTATTGTAGGTTATTGTAGGTCATTATTGTAGGTAAGTATTGTATTCGGCGGAGCCCGGCGAAGCACGAGGCTAGCTAACCCACTACCTGGACCAACAAAGCTAGCTAGCTAGCGGGTAGCTACTGGTAACTTTTAGCAACTGTGGATAGTTGTTTCCAATGTTATTTCACGCTTAAGAGTACCTGTAATTAAGCCAGCTAGCTGCCTACCATTCAGCTGTTTTTCTAACCTCATTATCCGAGGCATTAACGTTAGGTGGTTGGTAGCTGCTGTACTTAATTACAGCTACTGATTGCAGTCTGCCACCCAGACAGCTGGCGTTGGGTAAGTTTGGCTTTATACATAGCTTGGGCTTTGTCGAGTAAGGCTTAAACTATGTATTTAGATTGTAGTTAGGTATTATAGGTAGGCATCGTGGGCTGTATATTATTAGGTATTATAGGTAGGCATCGTGGGCTGTTGTGGGTAGTTATTGTAGGTTAGCATTGTATTCGGCGGTGCCGGGTGTAGCACGAAGCTAGCTAGCTAGCTAACTCACCTCCTGGACTAGCTGGCGAGTAGCTATTAGCAACGGTAGCAACTAAATACAATATCCTTTTAGCCAGCTACATTTGTTCGCAGCGCCGCCGTTATTCAAACAAAGTCAACACAGCAGCCATTGCTAGCTAGCCAACATGACCAGCTAGCTGTACTGTAGCAGCTAAATACAATATATTTGTGCTAGCTAGCCAACGTTTAATTATTGCTGCGTTATGAAAGGAACTAGACACGGACACAAATTATCTGTTTAGTGTGTTAACACACTATTGGTAGTTTGTTGTAACCAAGTATTGGTGCTAAACTGTGTGTTATTGGATGCTAGCATGCTAGTTAGCTATAGCGTCATAGTTAGCTAGCTGAATAAAGTAAGTTGAGTCTATTCCTTGAAACATTGAACCGCTGTAGTTCACAACAATTCTAATTTCTAAAGTGGAAGTTGGGAGAGTTTTATTCGGGTGGTTCAGTGAAACAATTATAGTTTCTGAGGTGAAGTTGGGAGAGTTATATTTGGGAGTTTTGGTTTTTACTCTCTCCTTTCCCAGATGTTTAGTTCATTTCATTCCGATCTCCTCTGCATTATTGTAGCCATTTGCTACAGCCTGTCAACTATGCCTCTGCCTATCCCTGTTCTCTCCTCTCCGCACAGGCTACACAAACGCCTCACACCGCGTGGCTGCTGCCTCTCTAACCTGGTGGTCCCTGCACGCACCCCACACCTGGAGTTCCAGGTCTCAGGCAGCCTCTGGAACTGCCGTTCTGCTGCCAACAAGGCTGACTTCATCCCAGCCTATGCTACCCTCCAGTCCCTTGACTTCTTGGCGCTGACGGAAACATGGATTACCACTGAAAACACTGCTACTCCTACTGCTCTCTCCTCGTCTGACCATGTGTTCTCGCATACCCCGAGAGCATCTGGTCAGAGGGGTGGTGGCACAGGAATCCTCATCTCTCCCAAGTGGACATTCTCAATTTTTCCCCTAACCCATCTGTCTATCTCCTCATTTGAATTCCATGCTGTCACAGTCACTAGCCCATTTAAGCTTAATATCCTTGTCATCTATCGCCCTCCAGGTTCCCTTGGAGAGTTCATCAATGAGCTTGACGCCTTGATAAGTTCCTTTCCTGAGGATGGCTCACCCCTCACAGTTTTGGGGGATTTCAACCTCCCTACGTCTACATTTGACTCATTTCTCTCTGCCTCCTTCTTTCCACTCCTCTCCTCTTTTGACCTCACCCTCTCACCGTCCCCCCCTACTCACAAGGCAGGCAATACGCTTGACCTCATCTTTACTAGATGCTGCTCTTCTACTAATCTCACTGCAACTCCCCTCCATGTCTCCGACCACTACTTTGTATCCTTTTCTCTCTCACTCTCCTCCAACACTACTCACTCTGCCCCTACACAGATGGTAATGCGCCGCCGCAACCTTCGCTCTCTCTCTCCCACTACTCTCTCCTCTTCCATCCTATCATCTCTTCCCTCTGCTCAATCCTTCTCCCTCCAATCTCCTGATTCTGCCTCCTCAACCCTCCTCTCCTCCCTTTCTGCATCCTTTGACTCTCTGTGTCCCCTATCCTCCCGGCCGGCTTGGTCCTCCCCTCCAGCTCCGTGGCTTGATGACTCATTGCGAGCTCACAGAACAGAGCTCCGGGCAGCGGAGCGGAAATGGAAGAAAACTAAACTCCCTGCCGACCTGGCATCTTTTCACTCCCTCCTCTCTACATTTTCTTCATCTGTTTCTGCTGGTAAGGCCACTTTCTACCACTCTAAATTCCAAGCATCTGCCTCTAACCCTAGGAAGCTCTTTGCCACATTCTCCTCCCTGCTGAATCCTCCCCCCCCCCCTCTCTCTGTGGATGACTTCGTCAACCACTTTGAAAAGAAGGTTGACGACATCCGATCCTCGTTTGTTAAGTCTAATGACACTGCTGGTCCTGCTCACACTGCCCTACCCTATGCTTTGACTTCTTTCTCCCCTCTCTCTCCAGATAAAATCTTACGACTTGTGACTGCAGGCCGCCCAACAACCTGCCCGCTTGACCCCATCCCCTCCTCTCTTCTCCAGACCATCTCCGGTGACCTTCTCCCCTACCTCACCTCGCTGATCAACTCATCCTTGACCGCTGGCTATGTCCCTTCCGTCTTCAAGAGAGCGAGAGTTGCACCCCTTCTCAAAAAACCAACACTCGATCCCACTGATGTCAACAACTACAGACCAGTATCCCTTCTTTCTTTTCTTTCCAAAACTATTGAGCGTGCCGT
Source organism: Coregonus lavaretus (assembly GCF_964263955.1). Taxonomy (NCBI): domain Eukaryota; kingdom Metazoa; phylum Chordata; class Actinopteri; order Salmoniformes; family Salmonidae; genus Coregonus; species Coregonus lavaretus. The sequence continues at coordinate 51,852 of NW_028156125.1, read as the reverse complement.
CTTTAGCCAACTCTCTTGCTATCTCTCTCAGAATGACCTTCTTGATCCAAACCAGTCAGGTTTCAGGACTGGTCATTCAACTGAGACTGCTCTTCTCTGTGTCAGGGAGGCTCTCCGCACTGCTAAAGCTAACTCTCTCTCCTCTGCTCTTGTCCTTCTAGACCTGTCTGCTGCCTTTGATACTGTGAACCATCAGATCCTCCTCTCCACCCTCTCCGAGCTGGGCATCTCCGGCGCGGCTCACTCCTGGATCGCGTCCTACCTGACCGGTCGCTCCTACCAAGTGGCGTGGCGAGAAGCTGTCTCCGCACCACGTGCTCTCACCACTGGTGTCCCCCAGGGCTCAGTTCTAGGCCCTCTCCTATTCTCCCTATACATCAAGTCACTTGGCTCTGTCATATCCTCACATGGCCTCTCCTATCATTGCTACGCTGACGATACACAACTAATCTTCTCCTTTCCCCCTTCTGATAACCAGGTGGCGAATCGCATCTCTGCATGTCTGGCAGACATATCAGTATGGATGACGGATCACCACCTCAAGCTGAACCTTGGCAAGACGGAGCTGCTCTTCCTCCCGGGGAAGGACTGCCCGTTCCATGATCTCGCCATCACGGTTGACAACTCCATTGTGTCCTCCTCCCAGAGTGCGAAGAGCCTTGGCGTGACCCTGGACAACACCCTGTCGTTCTCCGCTAACATCAAGGCGGTGACCCGATCCTGCAGGTTCATGCTCTACAACATTCAGAGAGTACGACCCTGCCTTAGACAGGAAGCGGCACAGGTCCTAATCCAGGCACTTGTCATCTCCCGTCTGGATTACTGCAACTCGCTGTTGGCTGGGCTCCCTGCCTGTGCCATTAAACCCCTACAACTCATCCAGAATGCCGCAGCCCGTCTGGTGTTCAACCTTCCCAAGTTCTCTCACGTCACCCCGCTCCTCCGCACACTCCACTGGCTTCCAGTTGAAGCTCGCATCTGTTACAAGACCATGGTGCTTGCCTATGGAGCTGTGAGGGGATCGGCACCTCTGTACCTTCAGGCTCTGATCAGTCCCTACATCCAAACGAGGGCATTGCGTTCATCCACCTCTGGCCTGCTGGCTCCCCTTCCTCTGCGGAAGCATAGTTCCCGCTCAGCCCAGTCAAAACTGTTCGCTGCTCTGGCACCCCAATGGTGGAACAAGCTCCCTCACGACGCCAGGACAGCGGAGTCACTCACCACCTTCCGGAGACATTTGAAACCCCACCTCTTTAAGGAATACCTGGGATAGGATAAAGTAATCCTTCTACCCCCCCCCCCCTAAAAAAAGAAAAAAAGAAAAAAAAAGATATTGTAAAGTGGTTATCCCACTGGCTATAGGGTGAATGCACCTATTTGTAAGTCGCTCTGGATAAGAGCGTCTGCTAAATGACGTAAATGTAATGTAAATGTAGAATAGAGTCTATATTCAGAAGTGAGAAACTGTGTACCACCATGTCAGACCATTATTCTCACTGCAGAGGGCAGATGGGGAACAGGAGAAAACTCACATAAATAGTCCAGCTAAGGCTAAGGGTATAATTGTGTGATATTTTCCTAGAAAAGTATTTTGTGTTGTTAGAAATGAAGTCATGTCTTATGAGTAAAATAGTAGCAAAAAGTTCTACATAAAATTGAGATCAGCTCTCCATGGAGCTATTATTCCACACAATTCACTTTTTATTCCATCATAACCTTCTTGTATCTGCTCTCTCAATCAATCAATGTTTTGACAGAGTTGGATGACAAACCTTTGTGGCTACGTGGTAACTTCTCAATCTTGCACTCAATCAATAACTATCAATTTGATGAAGTACAGGGGATTGTCTCCAGAGAGAGCCCTAATAGCAAACTTCACTCCTGTTGACTACATTCAGAAAACGTAGAAAAACTGTTTTTTTATGATTATCGTGTTTAGCATATTGGTAACAGTTCATTTTAAAGGGTCCTTATTACAGTCTAACAAGTATTGTAATTAATTGTAATAATACATAGTTACATTGTAATAACAACATGTAAGTGGTGGTAAATGCTGTATGTAATTAGAGCGGTGTAACAACAAGTGCTTGTTACCATGCTTGTTACAAACGTTAAAGTTTCCGATAGCATCCCAACCATATATCCCAACGCACCATATTTCAGTGCCTGCACATTTCAGCCTGCACAAAACATGTGATATTTGTTAGCCAATTGAAAACCGACCACCTCATTGACACAACTCTGCAATAAAGGGCTCTGGAGTCTGATACCCCGGCCCAATGGCAAAAAAAGGTTCACAATACTTTAAATTGTTAAATCAGTTCATGCTGCACTTGACAATGGGTAAATTACTTGAACCATTAATTAAACATTTTTAGACACATTAATAAACAGTTATGGTTAAAACTGTGAGGTAGTCATTCGTGCTTGCCAAATTGTAAGCTTATTAAGCTTGGTTGAGTAATGGTTTATAAATGCACTTAAAATGTTCATAAGAAAGGAAAGGTAAAGGGGGATACCTAGTCAGTTGTACAACTGAATGCATTAAACTGAAATGTGTCTTCCGCATTTAACCCAACCCCTCTGAATCAGACAGACTCTTATTCCATCATGTAACCTTGCAAGGGTTTCACTGCTGAGGAACATTCTCACTTTTGGATAGGATGCATTGGTGCAATTATTTATTTATCCCTAAATTAAGGCATCATGTCAAGATCTACCCATCTGTGCAACACACTTGAAATAACGACGACCTTGAACGGGCCCACATTATTTTGACCCTGACGTCATGTGACAGTGCGCAAAGAACGGGTCGAGAAGAAGGTCGGTGTTCAAAATCCAGACATGAGAGATTGCCACGAAAGAAACAAAATGTCATAGACAATACAAAAACGTCAACACAGGAGATAGAAAGTACGTGCAATTTGTTTTGAATTCTGCTGGATGATTTAGTATAGGTAGTTAGCTAGCTAGATAGCATTTGCCAGCCAGCTAGCCTAGAGTTGGCTAGCTATTCAACTGTAGCTAGCTAGCTAACGTTAGCTTTTCTGGAGTTTTTATTAGGCCTACCAACTAGGCTAACTAGCTAGGTAGTTACCATCTACAGAATATACTTTCCATGCAATCTGTTGAGTTTCTTTGGATTAGCTATCACACTAGCTAGCTAGCTAGCTGGTTTTCTAACCTTGAATAGCTGGCTACCGAAAGCTGGAAAATAGCTATGCTATGGTCGCTACTCGCTAGCTAACTAGCTAGCTATCGTTAGCTGGGTTCGATGGTCTAATTTTCCCTGATCCTAATTTTCAGGGTATCGGTACCCAAAGGGTATTACGTGAGTCACACCCATCATGTTAACTAGCTAGTTAACTAACTAGCTAGCTACTTGTGTCAACACAATATGAGTAAGTTTCAATATAGCTAAACACAAGCTAATTTATTAGTTTTAGTAAGTGCTATTATTGCTAGCTGGAAAACACAACAACTAGCTAGGTAGCGAGTCTAAACTATAGAAATCATGATGATGATAACTAGTATATGCTCATGTAAATTGTCATAGCTACATTCTTCTTCACTTCCGCAGATTCCCACAAGGTCTCAGACCCCAGGACGGGAAAATGCTTACAGGCCCTGCAGCCCCCAGTATCACTCCTACTCCCCAGGAGCTATCATTTGTTGACTTCTGTAACTGTAAAAGCCTACGTTTTCTGCACGTTAACATCAGAACTCTACTTCCTAAGTTTGAGTTATTCACTGCGTTAGCACACTCCGCCAACCCTGATGTTCTAGCAGTGTCTGAATCCTGGCTTAGGAAGGCCACCAACAATTCTGAAATGTCCATCCCCAACTACAACATTTTCCGTCTAGATAGAACTGCCAAAGGGGGTGGAGTTGCAATCTACTGTAGAGATCTACCTGCAGAGCTCTATCATACTATCCAGGTCTGTGCCCAAACAGTTTGAGCTTCTACTTCTAAAAATCCACCTTTCCAGAAATAAGTCTCTCACTGTTGCCGCTTGCTACAGGCCCCCCTCAGCCCCCAGCTGTGCCCTGGATACCATATGTGAATTGATTGCCCCCCATTTATCCTCAGAGTTCGTACTGCTTGGTGACCTAAATTGGGATATGCTTAACACCCCAGCCATCCTACAATCCAAACTAGATGCCCTCAATCTCACACAAATTATCAATGAACCTACCAGGTACAACCCTAAATCCGTAAACATGGGTACTCTCATAGATATCATCCTGACTAATTTACCCTCTAAATACACCTCCGCTGTCTTCAACCAGGATCTCAGCGATCACTGCCTTATTGCCTGCGTCCGTAACGGGTCCGCGGTCAAACGACCACCCCTCATCACTGTCAAACGCTCCCTAAAACACTTTAGCGAGCAGGCCTTCCTAATTGACCTGGCCCAGGTATCCTGGATGGATATAGATCTCATTCCGTCAGTAGAGGATGCCTGGTTGTTCTTTAAAAGTAATTTCCTCTCAATCTTAAATAAACATGCCCCATTCAAAAAATACAGAACTAAGAACAGATATAGCCCCTGGTTCTCCTCAGACTTGACGGCCCTTGACTGTATATATATTTTCTGTTGTATTTTTGACTTTATGTTTTTTTACCCCATATGTAACTCTGTGTTGTTTTTATTGCACTGCTTTGCTTTATCTTGGCCAGGTCGTCAGTTGTAAATGAGAACCTGTTCTCAACTGGCTTACCTGGTTAAATAAAGGTGAAATAAAAAATAAAAAATTGACCAGCACAAAAACATCCTGTGGCGTACTGCATTAGCATCAAATAGCCCCCGCGATATGCAACTTTTCAGGGAAGTCAGGAACCAAAATACACAAGCAGATAGGAAAGCAAAGGCTAGCTTTTTCAAACAGAAATTTGCATCCTGTAGCACTAACTCCAAAAATGTTTTGGGACACTGTAAAGTCCATGGAGAAAAAGAGCACCTCCTCCCAGCTGCCCACTGCACTGAGGCTAGGAAACACTATCACCACCGATAAATCTACAATAATCGAGAATTTCAACAAGCATTTTGCTACGGCTGGCCATGCTTTCCACCTGGATACCACTACCCCAGCCACCAGCCCTGCACCCTCCGCTGCAACTTGCCCATGCCCCCCCCGCTTCTCCTTCACAAAAATTCAGACAGCTGATGTTCTGAAAGAGCTGCAAAATCTGGACCCCTACAAATCATCTGGGCTAGACAATCTGGACCCTTTCTTTCTAAAACCAACCGCCGAAATTGTCGCAACCCCTATTACTAGCCTGTTCAACCTCTCTTTCGTAACGTCTGAGGTCCCCAGAGATTGGAAAGCTGCCACGGTCATCCCCCTCTTCAAAGGGGGTGACACTCTAGATCCAAACTGTTACAGACCTATATCCATCCTGCCCTGCCTTTCGAAAGTTTTTGAAAGCCAAGTTAACAAACAGATCACCGACCATTTCGAATCCCACCGTACCTTCTCCGCTATGCAATCCGGTTTCCGAGCTGGTCATGGGTGCACCTCAGCCACGCTCAAGGGCCTAAACGATATTATAACCGCGATCGATAATAGACAGTACTGTGCAGCCGTCTACATCGACCTGGCCAAGGCTTTCGACTCTGTCAACCACCTCATTCTTATTGGCAGACTAAAAAGCCTTGGTTTCTCAAATGACTGCCTCAATGTGTCAAATCGGAGGGCCTGTTGTCTGGACCTATGGCAGTCTCTATTGGGGTGCCACAGGGTTCAATTCTTGGGCCGTCTCTTTTCTCCGTGTATATCAATGATGTCGCTCTTGCTGCTGGTGACTCTCAGATCCACCTCTACGCAGACGACACCATTTTGTATACATCTGGCCCTTCATTGGACACTGTGTTAACAAACCTCCAAACGAGCTTCAATGCCATACAACACTCCTTCAGTAGCCTCCAACTGCTCTTAAACACTAGTAAAACTAAATGCATGCTCTTCAATCGAACGCTGCTGGCACCCGTCCACCCGACTAGAATCACTACTCTCGACGGGTCTGACCTAGAGTATGTGGACAACTACAAATACCTAGGTGTCTGGTTAGACTGTAAACTCTCCTTCCAGACTCACATTAAGAATCTCCAATTCAAAGTTAAATCTAGAATCGGCTTCCTATTTCGCAACAAAGCCTCCTTCACTCATGCTGCCAAACATGCCCTCGTAAAACTGACTATCCTACCGATCCTTGACTTCGGCGATGTCATTTACAAAATAGCCTCCAACACTCTACTCAGCAAATTGGATGTAGTCTATCACAGTGCCATCCGTTTTGTCACCAAAGCCCCATCTCCTACCCACTACTGTGACCTGTACGCTCTTGTTGGCTGGTCCTCACTACATATTCGTCGCCAAACCCACTGGCTCCAGGCCATCTATAAATCACTGCTAGGCAAATCCCCGCCTTATCTTAGCTCATTGGTCACCATAGCAACACCCACCCGTAGTATGCGCTCCAGCAGGTATATCTCACTGGTCATCCCCAAAGCCAACACCTCCTTTGGCCGCCATTCCTTCCAGTTCTCTGCTGCCAATGACTGGAACGAATTGCAAAAGTCTCTGAAGCTGGAGACTCTTATCTCCCTCACTAACTTTAAGCATCAGTTGTCAGAGCACCTTACCGATCACTGCACCTGTACACAGCCCATCAGAAATTAGCCCACCCAACTACCTCATCCCCATATTGTTATTTATTTTGCTCATTTGCACCCCAGTATCTCTATTTGCACATCATCTCTTGCACATCTATTATTCCAGTGTTAATACTAATTGTAATTATTTTGCACTATAGCCTATTTATTGCATTACCTCCATAACTTGCTACATTTGCATACACTGTATATATATTTTCTGTTGTATTTTTGACTTTATGTTTTGTTTATTCCATTTGTAACTCTGTGTTGTTGTTTTTATCGCACTGCTTTGCTTTATCTTGGCCAGGTCGCAGTTGTAAATGAGAACTTGTTCTCAACTGGCTTACCTGGTTAAATAAAGGTGAAATAAAAAATAAAATAAAATATATGTCTTCTATGGTTGATGTTGCAGATAATTATGTGTCATTATGCATTTCTATTAATGTATTTTTTGCATTTTATTTAAGACACATTCATTTCTCCTTCACAGATTAATCACTGTTTAATTCATCACTATTTTTCTTATTCTGCGTTGTTGGGAAAGGGCTCGTACAGTGGGGGAAAAAAGTATTTAGTCAGCCACCAATTGTGCAAGTTCTCCCACTTAAAACGATGAGAGAGGCCTGTAATTTTCATCATAGGTACACGTCAGCTATGACAGTCAAATTGAGAAAAGAAAATCCAGAAAATCACATTGTAGGATTTTTAATGAATTTATTTGCAAATTATGGTGGAAAATAAGTATTTGGTCACCTACAAACAAGCAAGATTTCTGGCTCTCACAGACCTGTAACTTCTTCTTTAAGAGGCTCCTCTGTCCTCCACTCGTTACCTGTATTAATGGCACCTGTTTGAACTTGTTATCAGTATAAAAGACACCTGTCCACAACCTCAAACAGTCACACTCCAAACTCCACTATGGCCAAGACCAAAGAGCTGTCAAAGGACACCAGAAACAAAATTGTAGACCTGCACCAGGCTGGGAAGACTGAATATGCAATAGGTAAGCAGCTTGGTTTGAAGAAATCAACTGTGGGAGCAATTATTAGGAAATGGAAGACATACAAGACCACTGATAATCTCCCTCGATCTGGGGCTCCACGCAAGATCTCACCCCGTGGGGTCAAAATGATCACAAGAACGGTGAACAAAAATCCCAGAACCACACGGGGGGACCTAGTGAATGACCTGCAGAGAGCTGGGACCAAAGTAACAAAGCCTACCATCAGTAACACACTACGCCGCCAGGGACTCAAATCCTGCAGTGCCAGACGTGTCCCCCTGCTTAAGCCAGTACATGTCCAGGCCCGTCTGAAGTTTGCTAGAGTGCATTTGGATGATCCAGAAGAGGATTGGGAGAATGTCATATGGTCAGATGAAACCAAAATAGAACTTTTTGGTAAAAACTCAAAGAATGCTGAGTTGCATCCAAAGAATACCATACCTACTGTGAAGCATGGGGGTGGAAACATCATGCTTTGGGGCTGTTTTTCTGCAAAGGGACCAGGACGACTGATCCGTGTAAAGGAAAGAATGAATGGGGCCATGTATCGTGAGATTTTGAGTGAAAACCTCCTTCCATCAGCAAGGGCATTGAAGATGAAACGTGGCTGGGTCTTTCAGCATGACAATGATCCCAAACACACCGCCCGGGCAACGAAGGAGTGGCTTCGTAAGAAGCATTTCAAGGTCCTGGAGTGGCCTAGCCAGTCTCCAGATCTCAACCCCATAGAAAATCTTTGGAGGGAGTTGAAAGTCCGTGTTGCCCAGCGACAGCCCCAAAACATCACTGCTCTAGAGGAGATCTGCATGGAGGAATGGGCCAAAATACCAGCAACAGTGTGTGAAAACCTTGTGAAGACTTACAGAAAACGTTTGATCTGTGTCATTGACAACAAAGGGTATATAACAAAGTATTGAGAAACTTGTTATTGACCAAATACTTATTTTCCACCATAATTTGCAAATAAATTCATTAAAAATCCTACAATGTGATTTTCTGGAAAAAAAATTATCATTTTGTCTGTCATAGTTGACGTGTACCTATGATGAAAATTACAGGCCTCTCTCATCTTTTTAAGTGGGAGAACTTGCACAATTGGTGGCTGACTAAATACTTTTTTCCCACACTGTAAGTAAGCATTTCACAGTAGAATCTACACCTGTTGTATTTGGCTCATGTGACAAATAAAATTAGATTTGATTAGTTGGTTAAATAGGGAAAACATGACATTGCGTACACTACCTTGCTCCATATTAGCAGTGTCAAACCCACACCGATGTGGTTGAAAATATCAATGAGTGATTATATGTGTCTAAATGCCTTTCCGCACGTTTCTGTGTAGCTCGCTTTTGCAAAAGCTATACAAGTGGTCAGTCAATTTAGGGACAGAGTACCATTGTGGTAGTCTTGGGAACTGAACGATGGGAAAAATAGAAGTCTATTCATTGCCAGTTGAAGCAGAAGTCATTCAGCCCAGTTGCATTGATGCACAAAATCGCAAGCTTTTGTGATGTACTGTGCAATAATTACCAGCCCAGGTTGTAATTCAAACACTCTTGTCGTCTCCAACGTAATCCTGTGACCAATCACCCCCCACTCTACGGCCCGTTTCAGATAATTGACTATTCACATCACAATGCAGCACATTTCTGACTTCTCCCAGGGCACAGAGGGTTTGATCTTCAATTAACCATGCATTTTCACAACGCTTTGATTAGAAGTATAAGCAAGAACTTTTGGATGGGCCCCAAACACCATTTCATCCCCTCTCTTCCCGCCTGCCCTGATGTATTTTTGATCTACTCCAAAAGTTGAGTGTACAGAGTGAACCCACCATATCGTCTATATACCAGACCATCGGAATATAAGGTTGTAAATCTAAAATATATTATCCCTCAGGGAGGAGTGGTGATTTAATGTTTTATTAAGCCCTTAATATAAAATGTAGGCCTACATCTCTTATTCTTGACAGGGTTTGATGTAGGAGGGTTTGAACGATTAAGGGTGGTGAGGTGCCAACAGCTGAACATCGGGTGCATGTCTCAACAGCCCCCCGATGTTTAAAGATACAGAGCATGCTCTCTTTGTACAGACATTACTGAGTGATGTTTTGTATATTCAGTATAGTACCAAAGTATAATAAGGCAATTATTATGGTGTTCCTTGAGTTTACCTTATTCTGACATATGAAGAGTGGTGCAACTGTCAGGTGGGTAGGTGGCTGAGACCATGTGAGAAGCTTAGCTCATCTTACTTCCTGGTATTTTTAGTAATACTTGAGCAGGCTTCCATTATTTGTAAACAATTGATTAGGTTATTTTTTCAATTTGTCTGGTTAGTTTTAAATAATTACCCTGCGTCCACTGCTCAGCTAAAACTGCATTACATTAATTCGGTGATGGATCTAACCAGGAATAAAGCGTATATCTATCATGCAGGGAATTAAGTTATATTATCCAATGCTGCAATCCCCTGAAAACCAGTGCGTTATTCGTTTTCATTGACTTGGTACAAAAAAAGTTGAATGGATGCTTTTGACAAATCTATCTTCTTTCAACTGACAGAAAATAAATGAGTTCTTTAGGCATGTGTGTGCATGTGTAAGCACATGTGTGGGTGTGTATGTGAGCATGGAACAAAGCTCTTTATTGTTCAATACCAGAGACATTATTCCCTATGGGGGCCTGTTTCTCTCAGGCTTTGGATGAAAGCGCTCACACACAGATTGTTGTAGTCGTGGTCTGTAATTTGGATCTGGTTAACCCTTACAGGGCCTACCAACATCACAGTCTTGACTCATTGATGACCGTTAATAACAGGGACCAAAGTCCCTCCCTACACCAGAGCAGTCAGTTCAGACCCCATTCTGTCATCATCACTTTAGAATCGGAATCATGTCTCTGACACTTCAAAGCCGTAATACAATAACAAGTGAAACACCTGTCGACCGCTGCATTCTGCAACTCCATTAAGCGGCTCCATTATGCAGCTCCATTAGCAGTTGCACATATGGCATGTCTTGATAATAACAATCCTTCTTTATTAACTGCCTTATCTATAGACAATGCTTACAGGTAGATGGCAGGTGAGGCATCAAAGACTGTCATCTTATGTAATAGAGCAGCCTGGCCATGTGATCCATATATTCTTCATTTCAAGCTGGAGGTATATCAAATCAAATCAAATCAAATTTGATTTGCCACATGGGCCGAATACAACAGGTGTAGACCTTACAGTGAAACGCTTACTTACAAGCCCTTAACCAACAATGCAGTTTTAAGAAAAAAAGTGTTTAGATAAGTAAAAAATAAAAATAACTAATAATTAAAGAGCAGCAGTAACGCAATGCAAATAGTCCGGGTAGCCATGATTAGCTGTTCAGGAGTCTTATGGCTTGGGGGTAGAAGCTGTTAAGAAGCCTTTTGGACCTAGACTTGACGCTCCGGTACCACTTGCCGTGCGGTAGCAGAGAGAACAGTATATGACTAGATTGGCTGGAGTCTTTGACTATTTTTAGGGCCTTTCTCTGACACCGCCTGGTATAGAGGTCCTAGATGGCAGAAAGCTTGGCTCCAGTGATGTACTGGGCCGTACGCACTACCCTCTGTAGTGCCTTGCGGTCAGAGGCCGAGCAGTTGCTATACCAGGCGGTGATGCAACCAGTCAGGATGCTCTCGATGGTCCTGCATATTGCAATCAATGGCTGGCTACATGTTATGTTACCCTCTCAGTGCTCATGATAAGTCTGGTACCAATAAGCTGAGCACTTCTGTGCAGTACACAGGGATTACTGCAAAGCAACTGTATGTTAAACAGTAGTACAGTATGAGGTTGTAAACAATAGCTGGCACACCACCAAGTGCAAACCCTAGTGTTGGGTTGATGCTGGCACACCACCAAGTACAAACCCTGGTGTTGGGTTGATGCTGGCAAATCACCCAGTATAAACCCTGGTGTTGGGTTGATGCTGGCACACCACCCAGTATAAACCCTGGTGTTGGGTTGATGCTGGAACACCACCCAATATAAACCCTGGTGTTGGGTTGATGCTGGCACACCACCCAGTATAAACCCTAGTGTTGGGTTGATGCTGGCACACCACCCAGTACAAACCCTAGTGTTGGGTTGATGCTGGCACACCACCAAGTACAAACCCTGGTGTTGGGTTGATGCTGGCACACCACCCAGTATAAACCCTAGTGTTGGGTTGATGCTTGCACACCACCCAGTATAAACCCTAGTGTTGGGTTGATGCTGGCACACAACCCAGTACAAACCCTAGTGTTGGGTTGATGCTGGCACACCACCCAGTACAAACCCTAGTGTTGGGTTGATGCTGGCACACCACCCAATATAAACCCTAGTGTTGGGTTAATGCTGGCACATTACCCAGTCCTACATCCACTTTTATAGACTCTTATAGATACTAATTTATTAATTGGTTTACCATCTGTAGAATTGGTTTAGCATCCGGTGTTTGAGACCCCACAGTTCCTCATTATCGCACAGCGTATGATGTCTAACACTGTGAGACCTGAAGGTTATAGTGTATGATGTCTAACACTGTGAGACCTGAAGGTGATAGTATATGATGTCTAACACTGTGAGACCTGAAGGTGATAGTATATGATGTCTAACACTGTGAGACCTGAAGGTGATAGTATATGATGTCTAACACTGTGAGACCTGAAGGTGATAGTGTATGATGTCTAACACTGTGATACCTGAAGTTGATAGTGTATGATGTGCTACACTGTGAGACCTGAAGGTGATGGTGTTTGATGTCTAACACTGTGAGACCTGAAGGTGATGGTGTTTGATGTCTAACACTGTGAGACCTGAAGGTGATAGTGTGTTGGTCTGTGGTCTGTTGTGATACATCAGTATATTGCCTCAAGCCAAACTTAAACCCTAGTTGCACGGTGGCACATTAACAAAAATGTATCTAATTCAAATAAAGTTTAATATGAGAGAATAAACGTAATGTATTATCTGGGTACTAGTTTATGTTCTAGTTATCTGGGTACTAGTTTATGTTCTAGTTATCTGGGTACTAGTTTATGTTCTAGTTATCTGGGTACTAGTTTATGTTCTAGTTTGGCTCCGACTGAGATTCACAGATCTCCAAGGTGATAGCCACATCCCACAAATACACACACGCACTCCCACATTCATGCATTAGTTCTTTCAAACAATATCCTCTGTACCCTGTGGCTTGTCAGAAACAATAAGCTTAGGGATTTGAGTCAAGCAAACAGATCCATATATTTGTGAGACATATGATGTATACATCAGGGCAAGTAACATAATGATGCTGAGACTTAGATTTCTCACTTTAAATTGTATGTCAAACAAAAAACAAGGATTGCAAAGTTAATCAAACCATACTCTTTGCCCAAGGACTACTATTAACAATTTACAAAAACACATTTACTTGAAAAACATTGCAGATGCAAAGTTTGGTAACAGAATGATGGTTTGTGCTGTTGGTGCCGTCATTCTGTTACCAAACTTTACATCTGAATAGAATGACATGAATACAATGGCGTCTGTTGTTTTGGATTCTGACTGAACTCTACATGGAGATAAGCATCAACAAGGTTGAAGTTACCATGATCCTATTATTTTCTTTGCGGGTGGCAGAAGAGAAGATCATTCTGTAACGGGACGCCACCGATGACAGTGGATTACGTAAACAGAGCATTTGTGTTGTCATTTAAATCATCTACCATCATCGCTGCCTCCATAGAGGGTATTCCCCAGTGGCCTTGGCTACCATGGTAGCCTGTACAATAAAGGAGAATAGTTGCTCTGTGCTCACTGGCCACCAGTGGCGGCTCCTGAAAAAATTCTCAGGAGGGGCAATTTTTCTGATGATTTAGGTGACCTACACACATTTTAAAAAAGATATGTCCAGCAACAACATGAAGACAGGGGCAGCATATAAGTCAATACCAGAAGCATTTATTGACTGATCTGGGGAGATGGATTCCAGTTTCTGTGACAGATTATAAATAATCTCTGATGCCTTTGTTATATTAGCTTTTGGTTGAATGTACTGTCGTAGTAAATATATAATGTTATAGCTTGGTCTGACTAAAATCTTGTGCATGACCCATTTTGTGTTGGGCGTTTGTTTCTGTTCCTATCCTATAACAATGGACAAAAGAGTCCTATCTTGTCAGCCTTGTCAGCAGGTGGCCAAGGAGTGGTGATCCTAGCTGACCTAAGACAGGACACTTTTACTTTACTCGCGTGCACGAACGAGTCCGTGCACGCGATTCCAGATATCTTTACCTCTGAATAAACTGCCTTTATTATACCATATCCACCCTGTCCAAAGTCTCTACTTGGTCTCAGTTCTCCAGTAAACTTGTGATTGTCAACAGTACACAACGGTAACAAACAATTGGGGGAACTCACGGGGCAGATAGTAACCACTTAAAAGGAAGCGATTCCCAAACCTTCCATAACAAAGCCATCACCTACAGAGAGATGAACTTGGAGAAGAGTCCCCTAAGTAAGCTTGTCCTGGGCCTCTGTTCACAAACACAAACAGACCCCACACAGCCCCAGGACAACAACAACAACAACAACAACAACAACACAATTAGACCCAACCAAATCATGAGAAAACAAAAAGAGAATTACTTGACACATTGGAAAGAACAAACAAAAAAACAGAGCAAACTAGAATGCTATTTGGCCCTAAACAGAGAGTACACAGTGGCAGAATACCTGACCACTGTGACTGACCCAAACTTAAGGAAAGCTTTGACTATGTACAGACTCAGTGACCATAGCCTTGCTATTGAGAAAGGCCGCCGTAGGCAGACCTGGCTCTCAAGAGAAGACAGGCTATGTGCACACTGCCCACAAAATGAGGTGGAAACTGAGCTGCACTTCCTAACCTCCTGCCAAATGTATGACCATATTAGAGACACATATTTCCCTCAGATTACAGCGATCCACAAAGAATTCGAAAACAAACCCAATTTTGATAAACTCCCTTATCTACTGGGTGAAAAACCACAGTGTGCCATCACAGCTGCAAGATTTGTGACCTGTTGCCACAAGAAAAGGGCAACCAGTGAAGAACAAACACCATTGTAAATACAACCCATATTTATGTTTATTTATTTTCCCATTTGTACTTGAACTATTTGCACATTGTAACAACACTGTATATATACATAATATGACATTTGAAATGTCTTTATTCTTTTGAAACTTCTGAGTGTAATGTTTACTGTTAATATTTATTGTTTATTTCACTTTTGTTTACTATCTACTTCCCTTGCTTTGGCAATGTTAACACACGTTTCCCATGCCAATAAAGCCCTTAAATTGAATTGAATTGATAGTAAGGTCGCAATGACACAGAAAGCAGTTCAATGTCGGGGTACAGAGTCGCTCTCTTACCAGGATCGCGGTCCGCTCTGACCAGGGTGAAGGTGGCCGGCTCCACTTCTCTGTCCGGGACTCTGTCATCCAGCCAAGTCTCCCAGCTGTATTGGGATTACAGCTGCCTGCAGCGTTTTCATTATTTAGTCCGTTCGTAGCGGGTATGTACACGATCAACAAGATCAGTCCAAAACCGAAAGATCAGTTCAAAGCAGAATGTTTGCAGAATGTTTGTAAACTAAGTCTACAAATTAAAAACATAAAATAACGCCACACTGCAGGTCGCAGTAGAGACGCTGCTAGCCGCCATTGTCTTAGTTACGTTCATGGTTACGTCACGTATGACGAAAGCGCGTAAGTGCATGCCCACAGACACCCATAGAGAATGTATTGAAAGCTTTGAAATTTGAAAAAAATAGATTTTACATGACAGGCTATGAGAGACTTCTGGGCGATTTTCAACTTGACTGAAATCGCCCCAAAAACGGGCGGGGCCATTTGAAGCACGACTTTAGCCTGATTTGATATTTAGTGGCTGGCAGATCAGACGTGAACACTGATAACTACTGTTGCCGTGATATAATTGATTAGGAAAAAAATCCCTTCCTTTTCCCGTTTGGCAGTGCGTCGCCCATATCGCCCTATTGAACACACCGCCCATGCTGGCCACAGTAAAGCAGAGAACGGCTGACAGGGTGTCAGGAACACAGGCCCCAGTGGACAGAGCAGCGATAGGCTTACAGGACAATTCATGCAGACCACAAGCCCCCGGGGCCCGGAGAGCCAAGCAGCTACCACAAGCCCCCGGGGCCGGAGAGCCAAGCGGCTACCACAAGCCCCCGGGGCCGGAGAGCCAAGCAGCTACCATAAGCCCCTGGGGCCGGAGAGCCAAGCAGCTACCACAAGCCCCCAGGGCCGGAGAGCCAAGCAGCTACCATAAGCCCCCGGGGCCGGAGAGCCAAGCAGCTACCATAAGCCCCCGGGGCCCGGAGAGCCAAGCAGCTACCACAAGCCCCCGGGGCCGGAGAGCCAAGCAGCTACCATAAGCCCCCGGGGCCGGAGAGCCAAGCAGCTACCATAAGCCCCCGGGGCTGGAGAGACAAGCAGCTACCATAAGCCCCCGGGGCCCGGAGAGCCAAGCAGCTAACGCAAATCCACTGGCATGGACACAAACAGACAAGTCATCCTGTTGAACATATTCAAAACACTGAGAGAAAGAGAGAGTCAAAAGAATATACTTGCACTGCATTGGACCTGTATTATGAGGGCTTTGAATTCAAGTGGTATACTTCTTGAATTCAAGTGGTATACTGTATCTAGAAATATGATACTGTATGTTCTCTCAAATATCAATTAGAGCTTCACACAGAGGAATCAATCTATTTCCTAACCACTTCAAATTAGTTATTGCTCTTAATCTACCTCGAGAGACTGGTTTATCATATTTCCATTTCATAATCTCTTCTCTCACAGTGGCAGCAGTCACATGAAAGAAATGCCTTGAATGTGGAATTTGAACATGATACAGTGGGGAGAACAAGTATTTGATACACTGCCGATTTTGCAGGTTTTCCTACTTACAAAGCATGTAGAGGTCTGTAATTTTTATCATAGGTACATTTCAACTGTGAGGGATGGAATCTAAAACAAAAATCCAGAAAATCACATTGTATGATTTTAAAGTAATTAATTTTCATTTTATTGCATGACATAAGTATTTGATCACCTACCAACCAGTAAGAATTCCGGCTCTCACAGACCTGTTAGTGTTTCTTTAAGAAGCCCTCCTGTTCTCCACTCATTACCTGTATTAACTACACCTGTTTGAACTCGTTACCTGTATAAAAGACACCTGTCCGCACACTCAATCAAACAGACTCCAACCTCTCCACAATGGCCAAGACCAAAGAGCTGTGTAAGGACATCAGGGATACAATTGTAGACCTGCACAAGGCTGGGATGGGCTACAGGACAATAGGCAAGCAGCTTGGTGAGAAGGCAACAACTGTTGGCGCAATTATTAGAAAATGGAAGAAGTTCAAGATGACGGTCAATCACCCTCGGTCTGGGGCTCCATGCAAGATCTCACCTCGTGGGGCATCAATGATCATGAGGAAGGGGAGGGATCAGCCCAGAACTACACGGCAGGACCTGGTCAATGACCTGAAGAGAGCTGGGACCACAGTCTCAAAGAAAACCATTAGTAACACACTACGCCATCATAGATTAAAATCCTGCAGCGCACGCAAGGTCCCCCTGCTCAAGCCAGCGCATGTCCAGGCCGTCTGAAGTTTACCAATGACCATCTGGATGATCCAGAGGAGGAATGGGAGAAGGTCATGTGGTCTGATGAGACAAAAATAGAGCTTTTTGGTCTAAACTCCACTCGCCGTGTTTGGAGGAAGAAGAAGGATGAGTACAACCCCAACAACACCATCCCAACCGTGAAGCATGAAGGTGGAAACATCATTCTTTGGGGATGCTTTTCTGTAAAGGGGACAGGACGACTGCACCGTATTGAGGGGAGGATGGATGGGGCCATGTATCGCGAGATCTTGGCCAACAACCTCCTTCCCTCAGTAAGAGCATTGAAGATGGGTCTTCCAGCATGACAACGACCCGAAACACACAGCCAGGGCAACTAAGGAGTGGCTCCGTAAGAAGCATCTCAAGGTCCTGGAGTGGCCTAGCCAGTCTCCAGACCTGAACCCAATAGAAAATCTTTGGAGGGAGCTGAAAGTCCGTATTTCCCAGCGACAGCCCCGAAACCTGAAGGATCTGGAGAAGGTCTGTATGGAGGAGTGGGCCAAAATCCCTGCTGCAGTGTGTGCAAACCTGGTCAAGACCTACAGGAAACGTATGATCTCTGTAATTGCAAACAAAGGTTTCTGTACCAAATATTAAGTTCTGCTTTTCTGATGTATCAAATACTTATGTCATGCAATAAAATGCAAATTAATTACTTAAAAATCATACAATGTGATTTACTGGATTTTTGTTTTAGATTCCGTCTCTCACAGTTGAAGTGTACCTATGATAAAAATTACAGACCTCTACATGCTTTGTAAGTAGGAAAACCTGCAAAAATCGGCAGTGTATCAAATACTTGTTCTCCCCACTGTACATATTCTAAAGCATTGTGACCGTTCAGGGGAGGAGGTGGTTCTCGTTGAGTGGAGACAGTTCTCTGTAGAAGTCAGGGAGGGAGCGTCAAGGTCCTGCTTGACGTGAAACAATGAACTGAGCATACAGTACTTATGACAGACACAGAGAGAGAAGGAAATAGAGACAAAGAGAGAGAGCCAGGTAGAGATACAGAGAGAGACTGCAGTCAAATGACCAAATTGCCCTCTAGTGGCCTCATGGCAGAATGTTATTAATATTTTTCATAATTTCATAATTAATAAACCTTATTTTTTTGCCGTAAATCCGGTGTTTCTACGACAAACGGTTTTGTTATATTTCAGTCTTCTGTGATGTAATTAAAGTGTTATATTGGGATGCAAACTCAAAATTGAATACATGTCAACTCTATATCTGACATGGTACAGGTGTCTTCTTTTTTTAAAGACCATAACCATGTGTGTGAGTTGTATACTTTTGTTTCATAGTAGATTTGTTTGACTACCATCAAACACTCTGTGTCACCCTGATTCAGCCCACTGCAGTAAATTAATAGTTTAGGAGTGTTTCAGTCACAAGGGAACAAGTCATCAACACCCACCTCCTCAGAATGTTTTCTGAATCTTTCACTACCACCTGGCTACCTGTTTCAGCTCTGTTTTAGGTTTTCTGCCACAAACAAACAGTCCAAAACACGACCAACGATATAGTAAGGGTCATAGTCACTAGCTAGTAATTTCATTCATCACAGCAATTCTGCTGGACTTGGGAATTCTATACATAGAACATATCTGCTTATCCATCCAAGACAAACATATTAGAGTGGAGAGATGTCGACGGAACGTTGAAATTGCATTACAAACTGGCCTGCTGAGAAATGCGACCTGTATGGAATCTGAGGAGGAATTCATTAACATCCTTGCAGTTTGGTCTCCCTTTCAACAAACAACCCACTTTGAAGGCAGATAAGCAAATTATCTGGGATTAGGTTTGTGATAATTGAATAATCCAATCAATTGCTATGGCACTAAAAAAGCACTAGCTGCAATTATCTTCATGTTTTGCCAACAGGAATTTAAAGCATGGGAACACAGATAGAGCATTGATTGCTACTCGCTGTTTATTATCTATGCATAGTCAATTTACCCCTACCTACATGTACATATGACCTCAATAACCTCAACTAACCTGTACCCCTGCACATTGACTCGGTACCGGTACCCCCTGTATATAGCCTCATTATTGTTATTTTATTGTGTTACTTTTTTTACTTTAGTTTATTTAGCAAATATTTTTTCTTACTCTGCATTGTTGGTTAAGGGCTTGTAAGTAAGCATTTGACGGTATTTGTATTCGGCGCATGTAATAAATACAATTTCATTTTCCTCTCCCTGTGCTCACCCTAATCCCACCCTCTCTCTCTCTCTCTCTCTCTCTCTCTCTCTCTCTCTCTCTCTCTCTCTCTCTCTCTCTCTCTCTCTCTCTCTCTCTCTCTCTCTCTCTCTCTCTCTCTCTCTCTCTCTCTCTCTCTCTCTCTCTCTCTCTCTCTCTCTCTCTCTCTCTCTCCATATCTTTCCTCTTGTAGCAGGTTTGTAATCAACAGGGCTTCTACAGTCCACTACTGAAGTCATCTGTGGTCTCTTTTCAGCTCATGCTCAAACAGCGGGCAGATGAAAGGCAGCCATGAGTAAAGAGGCCCACTTTGTCCTGCTGCACAGACTCTCCTCTCCTCACAGCATCAGCCATGCATCACATTCACTGTGTCTGCATATCTATGTCTCTTCACAGACTCTCCTCTCTTCACAGCATCAGCCATGCATCACATTCACTGTGTCTGCATATCTATGTCTCTTCACAGACTCTCCTCTCTTCACAGCATCAGCCATGCATCACATTCACTGTGTCTCCACAGACTCTCCTCTCCTCACGGCATCAGCCATGCATCACATTCACTGTGTCTCCACAGACTCTCCTCTCCTCACAGCATCAGCCATGCATCACATTCAC
This sequence comes from Coregonus lavaretus, assembly GCF_964263955.1. Classification (NCBI taxonomy): domain Eukaryota; kingdom Metazoa; phylum Chordata; class Actinopteri; order Salmoniformes; family Salmonidae; genus Coregonus; species Coregonus lavaretus. The sequence goes on along the minus strand of NW_028156125.1, from coordinate 31,656 downwards.
TGTGTCTCCACAGACTCTCCTCTCCTCACGGCATCAGCCATGCATCACATTCACTATGTCTCTTCACAGACTCTCCTCTCCTCACGGCATCAGCCATGCATCACATTCACTATGTCTTCACAGACTCTCCTCTCCTCACGGCATCAGCCATGCATCACATTCACTATGTCTTCACAGACTCTCCTCTCCTCACGGCATCAGCCATGCATCACATTCACTATGTCTCTTCACAGACTCTCCTCTCCTCACGGCATCAGCCATGCATCACATTCACTATGTCTTCACAGACTCTCCTCTCCTCACGGCATCAGCCATGCATCACATTCACTATGTCTTCACAGACTCTCCTCTCTTCACGGCATCAGCCATGCATCACATTCACTGTGTCTCCACAGACTCTCCTCTCCTCACGGCATCAGCCATGCATCACATTCACTGTGTCTCCACAGACTCTCCTCTCCTCACAGCATCAGCCATGCATCACATTCACTGTGTCTCCACAGACTCTCCTCTCCTCACGGCATCAGCCATGCATCACATTCACTATGTCTCTTCACAGACTCTCCTCTCCTCACGGCATCAGCCATGCATCACATTCACTATGTCTTCACAGACTCTCCTCTCCTCACGGCATCAGCCATGCATCACATTCACTATGTCTTCACAGACTCTCCTCTCCTCACGGCATCAGCCATGCATCACATTCACTATGTCTCTTCACAGACTCTCCTCTCCTCACGGCATCAGCCATGCATCACATTCACTATGTCTTCACAGACTCTCCTCTCCTCACGGCATCAGCCATGCATCACATTCACTATGTCTTCACAGACTCTCCTCTCTTCACGGCATCAGCCATGCATCACATTCACTGTGTCTGTATATCTCTGTCTCTTCATTGGCCAGTGGCAGTGATATGCTCAACTATTCTGTCAGTGCCAGTACAACTCTGGTCTCTTGGCTACTCTTGGCCACAAGTGGATTATAGTGTAGCTGCAAATGGCGGCACAATGACATCTGGTGCTTTCCTTCCTATCCCCGCTGATAACTTAGCATTGAGCTGCTAGCCACTCAAAGTACTGTAGCGAATTTGGCCAATGCATGTGCCGAGTGGGACACACAACCAAGAAGCTGTCAATTCAACATTATACCTAGAGGTCAAAACCTCATGCTGCCGTTGCTGTTGTACCAAGGCCGTGGTCGCAATAATACTGTATACTGTTGCCCTACACAGAGGAAATATTAATTCTAGTGAGTCATGCAAAATGAATAATAGCTATGAGAGCCATTATGCAATGTGAAAAATAGCAATATCTGCGTATTAAGCTAATTGTATTATCTCCTGTCCCTTAGATAAGGGAAAACAATGAATGTGTGAAGCAAAGGGACACTTTGTGAATCCATGCCATTATGATGTTTACCGTCAACCACTGTTGATGCAAAAAGCTTTCATGAACATATAATGAACTATTATGCATGTGGATCCTCAGGGATCCAGATAATAATTTGGAAGACTAATGTTTTCACTTCATAAAGTGTCCACTCATGCATGGTTTGAGAAGGTCTTTAATTTCATTAGGTTCGTCTCACACCACTGAAATAAACCCCAGTGTTGGACAGTGTACCATAGCTTAATTTGTATTCATATTTTAAAGCTGCCACTTCCTGATACACAAACTGTGTTGATATTTATCAAATAAATCAAATAAGTATTGGATGTCTTGTAATTGTTGGTGTATTTGATGTTAACTTTGCAGCTAAGGGGTGTGGGAAGGATGGAGTTAGCATTGAATTTGCTCACTCTATGTACTACATAGCACCTGCTTAGGAGCATGGATTACCACAACCATAGGGGGTGAGGGGGATTCCTTAAGCATACCCTAGTCATTTATATCTGGAACCATAGAATTACATACAGTAATATAACATGCCATTTAGCAGACGGTTTTATCCAAAGCGACTTAGTCATGCATGCATACAAATTATGTATGGGTGGTCCCGAGAATCAAACCCACAACCCTGGCATTGCAAGCGCCATGCTCTATCAACTGAGGTACAGAGGAATATATAGAAGCTATAGGCCTAGTAAATTAATAGGATCTGTGTGCCTGGAACAACATTAATACATTCCTAAATGAGTCACTATTTGATACAAAATATAGCTTTTATAAACTGTTACTGAAGAGCCAAAGGTAAACAGCTGATCTCCCAAAGATGGAATGAAATCAGAAATACCCATGAAGTACTCTTTGATAACAATTCACAATCAAAAGTATCTACCAAATGACTAGAGGAAGCTGTATAGAGGTCTGTTATTTCAGCCTAAATCTCATTCATAATGTCTATGTGACAGATTAAACATGAATTAGAAATGTAGTTTCAACATTGTTAACCTGAAAATTATCCCATAATTAATGGAAACAAGCTGTCTCTACTTCTCTGTGAGTCACTGTATCAAACCCATTCTTCACAGTGAGTTGGACTGTTCTTCAACACTACAAGAGAGACTTCAGAATGATATTTTTGCCTAAGAGCCCCCTTTCTTTCATCTTTCTCTCTCTTCTTTCTTTCTCCCCCATATGTTATTCTATTAGTGGCACATGGCACTTTGCTACAGGAGCAAATGTTTCTTTGAAACATCACAGTCAGTTCTTCACAGGAGTCTGTAGCTGGGATGAGACACAGGACCCATAGGAGACTTCCTCCACAATCGGTTAAGGGTTTAGACAGAGTTTAACTGTAGCATCAACACCCACATGGAAAGGAAGGACACTGCCTCCTTCTGAGCCCAATAATGGATTCTCCATCCAAATCATGGCTCATAGTAAGGAGCACCGGCTTTCCCACAGCTCACCTTCACACTCTTTCCAGCATTAGCATATTCATGGTTGTTGAGGACTTACACTACAGTAAATCTGCATTTTAACGGTAGAAGAGATATGGGAGCCCTTTCAAATGTGCTGAATGTGTGGGAATGTGGGGCAGAGAGACTGGATGGACTGGATCATTCCAAAGACTCTGGAAAAGACGCAGAGATGTGCTATAAAGGAACATGCAAAATAGAAATTGATTATCGTTTAATTGTCTAGAGTTTTAAATGGCGGGGATTTAAATAGGAGTAGTACTGAATGCGAATTTCTGGATAAAATGAAGGGAAAGATAAGCTCAACATGCAGTTGATATCCTTTCTGCCTAGCAACGTATAGTAAACTCACACTGGGATATTCTATAAGCCCTATATTGCTATGGTTGATAGTGTAGGTATGAAGCTGGAATTACCATGTGTTCTCATTCTGATTCAGTCGAGTGGATGATCGTAAGATATATCTACCGGTTCTCATCCTGTTCTCTTTTCTACACTCTTTCAATGACTCCTCTCTGTTCCTGCCCTGTTTCTTTTCTGTGTCAAATGGTTAAAAATAAATTTTTCTCTGAAAGTAGATGGACCATGTCTGAGCCCCCAGTCCACTGACGCCGACCTGCCCTTGGATGATCCACAACATACATTCACACTACCTCCTCTGGTACCATAACAAGAGTTGCACGTATTGTATATTGTATATTATACGCTAATCAAACATAGAAAGTACATACAGGTGTAGGATCTTAATTTGAACCAGTTTACTACAGCAGGAAAATAATCCTGCAGCAACAGGAAATGTGAATTATCATGTGGATTATAATTAATGAACATTTTTTGTAGGGATTGATACATTTTTCGTTAGGGTCAAGTCTGACATTTGAAGTGGAAATTACAAACTTTAGAAGCATTTTTTATCCTGGAATACACTACAAGTTTTCAGCAACAAAAAAGTGATCAAACTAAAGTTTAAAGTTGCAGAAACTTAAAATAGGTGATATGAAACAAGAAATATGAACTTTCTCTGACCTCATGAATACTTTACAGGCAATGATTTTGTAAGAATTCCTTTTCACCTCATAAAACATAACCACAGTTTCCACTGCAAACCATGGGCATACTAGTGGAGAAGTCTCCATTCAATTAAATATTGAAGACAATCCCTTCGTAAGAGGCTCCTGTGCTGTGCTGTGCTGTATGTGGAAGGTACTGAAGCTGAATGAACACTGAAGGAAACTTCACTGAGTGGCTCTTCATGTGGGCAGTTCATCCACAAAAGGACACTGCTCGTGGATTTATTAAACAACAATAACAAACGACAGTCTGCCAAGGTTGCCAACTTCGTATCAGTTATATGTCTAAACGTAGACAAACACAGTGGAATATTCAAATGTTTTATGGTGAGCACTTCCATGGCAACATGTTAAATGTATTCCTGATCGCTATGTACCTCTATATCAGGTCTGGCACAACACCTGGCCTTTCTTCCACACGTTCATATGTTGATTGACAGTTGACTGAATGTAATCATTTAAGCCCTTATCTCGTTCTGTGAAACAGGGGTCGAAAGGACAGACAATGTGGTTATTATCTGTGGCCATTCATGTTTGAGCCAAATGCATGGACTAACTGGGTTGTGGGTGGGTGAAATCCTCCAGGCTCACTGCTCTTGTCTCATGTAGTTGTCATTCCACCCATCACCTTCTGACTTCAACCTTGCAGCCCATTTCTACTGCACAGTTTGCTCTCCATTCATATCCTAGTCAAAGACAGTGGACTTTGCCATCACATTTTGGTTATCAATCACATTTATTTACATTTCGGTTATCTCATTATTTATTAGACATTGAAATTAGTGGGAAATACAGATATACAGTACACAGGCATAGAAATGCGGATTTGTGTTCAGAATCTATTACAGGGTTGGATAGTTACTCACAGTGGTAAAATATCCCAAATGCACAGAGTTGTGCTGAAGCAGTAACGTTGTAAAAATGTAAAATGTAAGACAGCCTCAGGTAAACATTGATCAAGGCTGATCCATGGCAGAGCCGATGGCTTGTTATTCTACAACTCAGGCTGTTCCTGTGTAATACAGCCAACATAGTGCAAGTTTCACTCTTTAATAGCCAGTCCTGTTTTTCATCTAGCAGCTCTCATGGCGAGAGAGACTGAATGTAACTGTCTCCTCTGAGAGAATGCTTTTGGATTGGTAAAATGTTTCTCTTTCTTCAGTCCCCTGTGAAGGGACACTGGATCTTTCCCAGTGTCAACACTGTCTTTGAATCAGTTACAGTACACTGCTTCCTTGGAGAGAACGGTTTTTCATCCTCCCTCCCTGCTGGTATGAAAGGGATTAGATTGGAAATGTGTGTCAGTATAAACACAGCCCAGTAGGTCAACAGAGCCAGACGTTTACCTCCATCTTAGCATACATTTGATCTGAGATCTTATGCATATTCTATAGACAGACATGGCTAGAACATAGGGATTACCTCATGCAACACAGCATTTAGTCGGCCTCCTGGGAAAAACCTTAGAGGTTTTTCAAGGATCCTGACAATGTTGAAACAAGGAAATATATCCCAGGACTTTTTACTTTCTTGAGTTGGATTTTTTTTACCTGTATGCCTCCAGAATACAGCCAACTTTACACAAGGGAAATTCCTAAATGGTTTGATAAAGGATACGTTTTCTTTTTTACAACCCACACTCAATTGTTGTTGTAAATGGCATGTTATAGAAGGGTCCAGACACCTTTTTTGTGATTTCACTTGTTTTTGAGAAACTTATCCCAAACAGTTAATCATTTCCTCATCCTCGTTGTGCAGTACGGAGGCCCTGAAAAAACATAAATAAAGGCTCCCAAAACACCCAAATACGTCCTTTTAGAAACGGTCAAGCTCTCAGTATAGTGATGCAGGTCTTTAGATGTTGTACACATGAAATTGTGTAATTCCAAACTTTATCCGCAACGTTATATATTCCATTTTGCTGCGAGCGATACCTCTCCGTCCATTCTACAGGTAACTGCCAAAAGAAAGGAAACACTTGAGTAAATGAGGGATACAAAGTATATTAAAAGCAGGTGCTTCCACACAGGAAGTTTCAGACAATTGTAGAATCTACGCCAAGGTGCATTGAAGCTGTTCTGACAGTTTGTGGTGACCCATATCCCTATTAAAACACTTTATGTTGGTGATTCCTTTATTTTGGCAGTTACATGCAGCAGCAGGCTTCACGGATAATGGAATAGCTGGATAGGGGAAACGGCTTGAGTCACACAAAATGGAATATAACGTTGCAGATAAAGTTCGGAATGACACAATTTCATGCGTACAACATCTAAAGACCTGCATCACTATACTGAGAGCTTGACCGTTTCTAAAAGGACGTATTTGGGTGTTTTGGGAGCCTTTATTTATGTTTTTTCAGGGCCTCCGTACTGCACAACGAGGATGAGGAAATGATTAGCTGTTTGGGATAAGTTTCTCAAAAACAAGTGAAATCACTGAAAAAGGTGTCTGGACCCTTCTATAACATGCCATTTACATCAAATATAGAGACTTTGTTGTAAAAAAGAAAACTTCTCCTTTAAGTTTGCTATCAATCAAAATCAAGGTGGTAGAGTGAAAATCAAGAACTGTGGCAGATTTCTTAATGAAGAGAACATCTGTCTATCTGTTACTGTCACTCTGGAAAGGAGAGAGTGTTTAAGGCAGGCTGGTTTGCAGGGGGAAGTGCCCTTGCCTCTGTAAAGGATGTGCTGGGAGTGGGGCACTGCAGGTTCTTTCTGTCGGACAGAGTCATTATGAAGATTGGCACTGGGCCTTTAACCAAACTCACACAGAGTGGGCTCCACTTACACCTCGCTCTCTCTCTCTCTTACACCCCTGTCTCTCGCTCTCTCTTACGCCTCTCACTTTCTTTCTCGCTTTCACCTCTCTCTCTTTCTTACACCTCTCTTTCTTTCTCTCTTTCTCTCTTACACCTCTCTCTCTCTCTCTCTCTCTCTTCACCCTCTTTCTCTTTCTCTCTTTCTCTCTTTCTCTCTTACACCTAATTTGTCTCAGAAACTTCCAAACACTCAAGTGAATAAAATACTACTTGCCATGCTTGTATTCCACGAGAAAGCTTTTTCAAATATTTCAACATTTCTCATGCAGCCCCATATGTATCAAATTAAAACGCAGTGTTCATTATCTTCCCCTAACTTGGCTATATACCAGGGATTTCTCTAGAACATTATCTTCTTTACAGTACACGCTCATTTAGAGCATGATCAGCTTGACGTTTTGGATAACTTGTTAATTTTCACTTCTTAATTATAATGCAAAACAATTTAATACGCTTATCTTTGGTGTGCTATCATGCTGGAACATCTCCGGTGACTCATATCATAATGCATGTGTGACACCACAAAAGGCAGTTTTTTACAAAGCCTGCATATTTTTTTTTAAAGGGGTAGATCAGCTTTAATATTGCAGATAGATTGTGGCTTCTATCAATGTAATTATCAGCATAATTTCCAATCCCCCATATATATTTGGGTAAATATATATTTTAAAATATTAGTTTCCTTCTCCTTTATTATGTTCCCCTAACCCTACCACCCCTCCCCTAATTGAAATAAACTAATGGACAACAATACTTAGACTTATACATACTATTTGTATATACGTACATTTTACAACATGTCTAATTTCTTATTTACTTGTCAAAGATGTATTCATATTTTAAGAATGAAATTCAAAGCAAAACAATGTTTAGATAACTGACATAGTTAAATCTATACATTAAAAACCATGATAACCATCCTTACAAGGAATATGGCTTCCAGATGAAAACATGGTGACAATAGTATTGTGAGATCTCCCAAAATATATAAACCCCTTAAGACAAAGACAAATAGACTTTAAATTGGAATCTCTGCCCAAAGGCCCATTGCAATTGATTGGTACTGTGACTCAACACAGGACTTTTTGGTATTCCGCACCTTAGATTTGTCGAGCTCTTTGATAAATACAACAAATAAAAGGATATGTTAATTTAATTTAAGATGTAAGGTTTGTTTGGTTCATTGGGGGGGCTGACACATGTTTGTGCAAATTGCTCTTCTCTCCATCGTGCTGTGTGCTTTGTGCCACACAGCAAATCAGTTCAAAGGTTCAGCTCCATTGAATACAGAAGCTTCCACATCTTGGTGGCTGCAATGGGGATAGCGTCATACATGATTCATACTGAATTGGTCTCGCTCAGATTTTAGAGCAGCTAGCTCTTTACTATGCCTCTGCACGTCCTACTGTCCACATTGTCACCCGCCCTACCTTCTCAAGTTTTGACAGGAACTGAAGCAAAGAACATCTGGCTTATGAATTAGAGCTGAGTTCCTCTATCAGTTTAGAAGGGAGCACACAGGAAACACTATGCTATGCCCGAGTCGCTGTCTGGTCTGAAATCACTATACTAAATGCATGAGCCATGGTCTGGTCTGAAAACACTATACTAAATGCATGAGTTGCTGTCTGGTCTGAAAACACTATACTAAATGCAGTAATGCTGCCTGGCTAGAAAACACTATACTAAATGCATGAGTTGCTGTCTGGTCTGAAAACATTATACTAAATGCAGTAATGCTGTCTGGTCTGAAAACATTATACTAAATGCAGTAATGCTGTCTGGTCTGAAAACACTATACTAAATGCAGTAATGCTGTCTGGTCTGAAAACACTATACTAAATGCAGTAATGCTGTCTGGTCTGAAAACACTATACTAAATGCAGTAATGCTGTCTGGTCTGAAAACACTATACTAAATGCAGTAATGTTGTCTGGCCAGAAAACACTATACTAAATGCAGTAATGCTGTCTGGTCTGAAAACAAAAGGTTGAATGCAGAGCTGCTGTCTGATCAGGCACTCCCAATGTCTGCTTAAAGCTCTACAATTTACATTTGAGTCATTTAGCAGACACTCTTATCCAAAGCGACTTACAGGAGCAATTAGTGTTGAGTTCCTTGCTCAAGGGCACATCGACCGATTTTTCAACTAGTCTGCTCGGGGATTCGAACCAGCAACATTTCAGAAGGCCCTTGTTTCCTTATCATGCTGTGTTCACAGTGAAGTCATGTAAGAGCCTGATGAACCAACCACAGTGTCACCACTAGCTTCCATAGCCACAAAGTCTAAACCTAACCTTAACCCTAACCTTAACCACACTCCTAACCTTATGCCTAACCCTAACCTTAAATTAAGACCAAAAAGCAATTTTGACTTTGTGGCTGTGGAATCTGACTTTGTGGCTATGGAAGCTAGTGGAAACCCAACTGCAGCCTGTGAAATGGCTTCCTTAACTGAAGAACGGTGTCAATTAAAGAACTGAGAGAAAATAAGTGAAAGGCACATTAAAGGCATGATATACTTGAGAATGGAGACCAGAATATACAATAGAGTGTGTTAACTCAGGTATTGAGAATTCGTTTTAGGTAACTGCAAGTTAATTCCACAATAGCGGAACAGGAGTGAAATACAGCTGAATCCTGACGTTTCTGACAGCGCCTTTCTCACCTCTCTTCCCCTTTGATGGATTCATCTGAAGCAACACATGGTTTACCTAGCTACCAGGACAGAATAAATCTACAAGCTAATGAGCCAAGCAAAGCCTTGCCTAGTGGAGAATACATTTCATAACTTATTTAAAATGCTAGCCTGATGATGAACAAATAAAAAAAAGCAGGAATAGTTCAATATGAAAAGATGATTCTACAATGCCACCTTTCCAACCCGTCCTTCCTGAGATTATGCATTAAGGAAAGATTTTTGCTGTGTGCTGTTTTTTTCAGAACGTGAAAGATGTTGTTATTTTGAATCCTTGAGTTCTACGCAGTGGGGCCTTAGAAGTTTGGACATCGAGATAATAAAAAAAGTTTCAATACAAACCTGAAGCCCACACACTCAATGCTTTTGATATGAAATATTTTTTACAAAATCCCTCCACAGCAGAAACTGACGAACGCTGAAAAAAAAAGAACATCAATGAGGCTGCACTAAACAGTCTGACAGCAGCTAAGGGTGCCTTCTCTGTGGAGCAGCCCGGCTTTATTAGGCCAACAGCTTATGTTATAAAAAGCATGTAATTAAGACAAAGAAACGCACACAGGGCCACTACATCGCAAAATAAGAAGCACTGTTATTGGTTGGCCGCCATAACAAGCTCACTAGGGACTATCAGTGTAACCTGTTCCCAATAAATCGCGGGACAATAGTGATGCCTTTCCAACTCAATCAAACACATTGCTCCTGGAGGGACCTGGTTTTAGCCGTGTTTAATAAAACCCTGACACTGGAAGCATGTGTCCCATTGTGCAGCACGGGCACATCTGCTGTAGTGGAATCCGCAGTGCCACACACAACCAGGGCCGGGTAGGAGGCAGGGCACACCTTTTCTCCTCAGGGAGAATGCACAAAGGGGGGCACAATGAGTGCCTGGCACAGGGTGGTGTACCCTGCCAGGTCTGGGCGTAATGGCTGTGTTAGGCTGGTGTAGTCTTCCTATCAAAAAGAAATGGCTCCTGGCAGCTGCTGTCATCTCAGCATGCTGTCTGCCTTAATTAAAATGGGAACTATTCAGAGATGCAATAATGTTCACCGTCTCTCACAATGGAGATCATTAGGAGGTGTTTACATCATACCTCGCTTTTTGGGGTACAGCCTCCACTGATGATGCATGGCAGGGAACTTCAGAGAATGGCTTTCATTTTCCTCTTGTTTCTTGGAATTTGTCTGTGGCTCTTTTCATCTGCAGCATATGTTCAACCCTGCTTCCCTCTAGTGCTTTAGAGCTGTTGTGATTCAGAAGACAAAGTCAAACAGCACTAGAACAAAACAGTAAAGTAAAAATGAATGCAGTTGGAGACGGAATCTATAAGCTTTAGGCATGTGGCTGAACTTTAAAGGGGTGCAAACATTTGAGAACGTCTTTCGTGCTTTTGTAAGAGAGGAAAAGTCAGTGTAGTGTGAGAATGTACAGTGCAACCCCCACAAACAGTACAGGAATTGTGCAGATCGTTAGTTTCATTGTTGAGAGAAACGTACATTTATTGAGAGTACATTGGAATAGAAATGAAATATTTAGAAATTAATCAGAACAAGCCTTGAAGTTATTTGCTAGTTGGGTTGCATCGACTTTCAGACTATTCTGCTATGACCTCACACATAATGAATATGCAAATGTAAATGAATATAGTCATTAAATATGAATTTGACTGGGACATTTTCAGAGACTGAGCCACGTACTACTCATTGGATCTGTAGGATCCAGAGAGTAAAATGGATCTGATAAGCCAGAATGTTTCTGGATCCTTCCAGATGAATGTCTTTATTGTGCCACCACAGTAGCTCTCAACCCTGCCACCGCCCAGTGATGGAGCACATCGGAGGGGGATATTTAGAGGAGGGAGTACGTTGGAGCACTCCCTGTCTGACAGTTCAGTCCATACCTCAGCGACTAAGAGAGAAATGATGGCACGTTGCACTTCACTGTACCGTGTGCCATTTTGTCAAAGTGGATGAAGAAGACACAAGACGGTTTGTTTTCTGCAAACGAAGCACCGGCATGCCAACCTGCCAGTGATAGAACTGCACCACTCACCAAACTTCAGACAAACAGTTAGACGCCACAGCAAACTTTTCCAATTCCCTAATTCAGCTCCTAGTGTCCTTCTCTTTTCTCATATGTGGGCTTCAAATTGTTTAATATTTGCTGACATTTGAACTCGATCTTGTTTTGTCCCTTTAAACAGCTCTAACATCTTTAGAGGACAGAGATGATACGGTACACAACAGAAGTCCAAGGATTATTCTCTGCCATTACTATGGAAATGACAGGATTAGGATTCTCCCTCAGCTTTTCTCTGTACTCTATAGAACCATGTCTGTATACTTTCAGGTTAAGGAACAACAGTCTGTTTGTCTCAGAATTCCCCCTTTATTGCTATGACTGAGGCTGTCCATTTTTTGTTCTCTCTCCTTTGCCTCCCTAAGCTTGGCTGGAGATCACTGGCCCCCTCCCCCTTTTATTTACTCAGTGAAGTTTCTCAGCACTTTACCGTTTACTTTCAAAACTTTACCATTAAGATGTTATCAGAAGAGTTCGCAAAGGTAGTATCCCTGAGGGCAGTCAGGGTGTATTTCCATGAACTGAAAAGCAGGAAAGGTAGAGTAGGGTACCCACAAGGTGAAAGAACAGCCCTCTCTTATTATTAACTTAAACCAACCTGAGAGAGAGAGAGAGAGAGAGAGAGAGAGAGAGAGAGAGAGAGAGAGAGAGAGAGAGAGAGAGAGAGAGAGAGAGAGAGAGAGAGAGAGAGAGAGAGAGAGAGAGAGAGAGAGAGAGAGAGAGAGAGATAACTTCCAATAAAGGAACATAAAAATGGACATACGAATTAGGATCTGGCAAAAAATACTTGAATCAGTTATTTTACATTTAAGTCATTTTGCAGACGTTCTTATCCAGAGCGACTTACAAATTGGGGGGTAGAAGGATTACTGTTATACTATTCCAGGTATTCCTTAAAGAGGTAGGGTTTCAAGTGTCTCCGGAAGGTGGTCAGTGACTCCGCTGTCCTGGCGTCGTGGGGGAGCTTGTTCCACCATTGGGGTGCCAGAGCAGCGAATAGCTTTGACTGGGCTGAGCGGGAACTGTGCTTCCGTAGAGGTAGGGGGGCTAGCAGGCCAGAGGTGGATGAACGTAGTGCCCTCGTTTGGGTGTAGGGTCTGATCAGAGCCTGAAGGTAAGGAGGTGCCGTTCCCCTCACAGCTCCGTAGGCAAGCACCATGGTTTTGTAGCAGATGCGAGCTTCAACTGGAAGCCAGTGGAGTGTGCGGAGGAGCGGGGTGACATGAGAGAACTTGGGAAGGTTGAACACCAGACGGGCTGCAGCGTTCTGGATAAGTTGTAGGGGTTTAATGGCACAGGCAGGGAGCCCAGCCAACAGCGAGTTACAGTAATCCAGACGGGAGATGACAAGTGCCTGGATTAGGACCTGTGCCGCTTTCTGTGTAAGGTAGGGTCGTACTCTGCGAATGTTGTAGAGCATGAACCTGCAGGATCGGGTCACCGCTTTGATGTTAGCGGAGAAAGACAGGGTGTTGTCCAGGGTCACGCCAAGGTTCCTCGCACTCTGGGAGGAGGACACAATGGAGTTGTCAACCGTGATGGCGGGCAGTCCTTCCCCGGGAGGAAGAGCAGCTCCGTCTTGCCGAGGTTCACCTTGAGGTGGTGATCCGACATCCACACTGATATGTCCGCCAGACATGCAGAGATGCGATTCGCCACCTGGTTATCAGAAGGGGGAAAGGAGAAAATGAATTGTGTGTCGTCTGCGTAGCAATGATAGCAGAGACCATGTGAGGATATGACAGAGCCAAGTGACTTGGTGTATAGAGAGAATAGAAGAGGGCCTAAAACTGAGCCCTTGGGGACACCAGTGGTGAGAGCACGTGGTGCGGAGACAGATTCTCGCCACGCCACCTGGTAGGAGCGACCTGTCAGGTAGGACGCAATCCAAGAGTGAGCAGCGCCGGAGATGCCCAACTCGGAGAGGGTGGAGAGGAGGATCTGATGGTTTACAGTATCAATGGCAGCAGATAGGTCTAGAAGGATAAGAGCAGAGGAGAGAGAGTTAGCTTTATCAGTGCGGAGAGCCTCCGTGACACAGAGAAGAGCAGTCTCAGTTGAATGACCAGTCTTGAAACCTGACTGGTTTGGATCAAGAAGGTCATTCTGAGACAGATAGCAGGAGAGTTGGCTAGAGACGGCATGCTCAAGAGTTTTGGAGAGAAAAGAAAGAAGGGATACTGGCCTGTAGTTGTTGACATCGGAGGGATCGAGTGTAGGTTTTTTGAGGAGGGGTCCAACTCTCGCTCTCTTGAAGACGGAAGGGACATAGCCAGCGGTCAAGGATGAGTTGATGAGCGAGGTGAGGTAAGGGAGAAGGTCTCCGGAAATGGTCTGGAGAAGAGAGGGGATAGGGTCAAGCGGGCAGGTTGTTGGGCGGCCGGCCATCACAAGTTGCAAGATTTCATCTGGAGAGAGAGAACCCATTGCCCTTTATGGTTGTGAGGTCTGGGGTCCGCTCACCAACCAATAATTCACAAAATGGGACAAACACCAAATTGAGACTCTGCATGCAGAATTCTGTAAAAATATCCTCAGTGTACAACGAAAAACACCAAATAATGCAGGCAGAGCAGAATTATCAATACCCGCTAATTATCACAATCCAGAAAAGAGACGTTCAATTCTTTAACCACTTAAAAGGAAGCGATTTCCAAACCTTCCATAACAAAGCCATCACCTACCGAGAGATTAACTTGGAGAAGTCCCCTAAGTAAGCTGGTCCTGGGGCTCTGTTCACAAACACAAACAGACCCCACAGAGCCCCAGGACAACAACACAATTAGACCCAACCAAATCATGAGAAAACAAAAAGTGAATTACTTGACACATTGGAAAGAATTAACAAAAAAACAGAGCAAACTAGAATGCTATTTGGCCCTAAACAGAGAGTACACAGTGGCAGAATACCTGACCACTGTGACTGACCCAAACTTAAGGAAAGCTTTGACTATGTACAGACTCAGTGAGCATAGCCTTGCTATTGAGAAAGGCTGCCATAGGCAGACCTGACTCTCAAGAGAAGACAGTCACAGCAGCAAGATTTGTGACCTGTTGCCACAAGAAAAGGGCAACCAGTGAAGAACAAACACCATTGTAAATACAACCCATATTTATGTTTATTTATTTTCCCATTTGTACTTTAACTATTGCTCTTCCAAGATGGCGTAGCAGTACGGTCGCTTTTATTTTTCGTCCTGTGTAAATATCCCGTTTCTTGTTTTTTTGTCTATATTTCTCAATTTTTTTTTACTTTCATTCTTTAACTAAATATACTCTCCTGCAACCCGCCTCACCCAACGTGGAAAGGATTATATTATTTCTTTATAACTTTCATCAAGAACCGTAAGCTGAAACGTGTGTAGCCGCAATCTGAATTGGCTACCTGCTATTAGTTACCGTTAGCGTCTTCACCACTATCCACCAGCCAGCTCTAGCTAGCCTGGACAATTCGTCGGCCAGTCTGCACAGCGTGCTATCGACCCAGCGTGCTATCGACCCATAGCTTATTGGACTTTCTGCCGGAATCACTGGACCCTAGCGCCGGATCATCACAACCAGCTAGCTAGCTGCAACTAAATGGCTACCTGTTATTAGTCACCGTTAGCGTCTCCACCATTGTCCGTGGCCTACACTATCCACCAGCCAGCTCTAGCTAGCCTGGACAATTCGTCGGCCAGTCTGCACAGCGTGCTATCGACCCAGCGTGCTATCGACCCATAGCTTATTGGACTTTCTGCCGGAATTCACTGGACCCTAGCGCCGGATCATCACAACCAGCTAGCTAGCTGCAACCTGCTGTTGGCTGATTACCATTGCCATATAGCAAGCACCAGTTAGCCTTGAGCTAGCCTGCTAGCTCCCTGCTAGCTGTGCTGAAGCACCAATTTGAACTGCTCTCGGACTCACATATTGCTGTTCACTGGACCTTATGATCACTCAGCTGCACAGCTGATGCCTGCTGGACTGTTCCTTTACATGGTACCCTGTCCTGTTTATCTGTTTAGTCTTAGCCCAAACGTTATCGCTATTTCCAGTTGTGTCTTAGCTCTCTCTAATAACACGTGACTGCTTTATGCCTCTCTCCCATGTCAATTATGCCTTGCCTATTGCTGTTTGGGTTAGTTCTTATTATACAATTTCAATGTAGAACCCCTAGTCCCTCTCAAACTGTCTCATATAGTTCCTTTGTTCCTCCCCCCATACACGCCGAGACCGGCTCAATCGATGCCTCCAATGACGCTATCTCTTTCATTGTTACCCAACACTTAGGATTACCTGAACTGTACTCATATCCTTCCATATCCTTTTCTGTACATAATGCCCTGAATCTATTCTACAACGCCCGGAAATCTGCCCCCTTTATTCTATGTACCCAACGCACTAGAAGACCAGTTCTTAAAGCCTTTAGTCGTATCCTTATTCTAGTCCTCCTCTGTTCCTCTGGTGATGTAGAGGCTAACCCAGGCCCTGCAGCCCCCAGTATCACTCCTACTCCCCAGGAGCTATCATTTGTTGACTTCTGTAACCGTAAAAGTCTTGGTTTTCTGCACATAAATATCAGAAGCCTCCTTCCTAAGTTTGAGTTATTCACTGCGTTAGCACACTCCGCCAACCTTGATGTTCTAGCAGTGTCTGAATCCTGGCTTAGGAAGGCCACCAAAAATTCTGAAATTTCCATCCCCAACTATAACATTTTCCGTCTAGATAGAACTGCCAAAGGGGGTGGAGTTGCAATCTACTGTAGAGATAGCCTGCAGAGCTCCATCATACTATCCAGGTCTGTGCCCAAACAGTTTGAGCTTTTACTTCTGAAAATCCACCTTTCCAGAAATAAATCTCTCACTGTTGCCGCTTGCTACAGACCCCCCTCAGCCCCCAGCTGTGCCCTGGACACCATATGTGAATTGATTGCCCCCCATCTATCCTCAGAGTTCGTACTGCTTGGTGACCTAAATTGGGATATGCTTAATACCCCAGCCATCCTACAATCCAAGCTAGATGCCCTCAACCTCACGCAAATTATCAACGAACCTACCAGGTACAACCCTAAATCCGTAAACATGGGCACCCTCATAGATATCATCCTGACTAACTTACCCTCTAAATACACCTCCGCTGTCTTCAACCAGGATCTCAGCGATCACTGCCTTATTGCCTGCGTCCGTAACGGGTCCGCGGTCAAACGACCACCCCTCATCACTGTCAAACGCTCCCAAAAACACTTCAGCGAGCAGGCCTTCCTAATTGACCTGGCCCAGGTATCCTGGATGGATATAGATCTCATTCCGTCAGTAGAGGATGCCTGGTTGTTCTTTAAAAGTAATTTCCTCTCAATCTTAAATAGACATGCCCCATTCAAAAAATACAGAACTAAGAACAGATATAGCCCCTGGTTCTCCTCAGACTTGACTGCCCTTGACCAGCACAAAAACATCCTGTGGCGTACTGCATTAGCATCAAATAGCCCCCGTGATATGCAACTTTTCAGGGAAGTTAGGAACCAATATACACAAGCAGTTAGGAAAGCAAAGGCTAACTTTTTCAAACAGAAATTTGCATCCTGTAGCACTAACTCCAAAAAGTTTTGGGACACTGTAAAGTCCATGGAAAATAAGAGTACTTCCTCCCAGCTGCCCACTGCACTGAGGCTAGGAAACACTATCACCACCGATAAATCTACAATAATCGAGAATTTCAACAAGCATTTTGCTACGGCTGGCCATGCTTTCCACCTGGCTACCACTACCCCGGCCACCAGCTCTGCACCCTCTGCTGCAACTTGCCCATGCCCCCCCCGCTTCTCCTTCACACAAATCCAGACAGCTGATGTTCTAAAAGAGTTGCAAAATCTGGACCCCTACAAATCATCTGGACTAGACAATCTGGACCCTTTCTTTCTAAAACTAGCCGCCGAAATTGTTGCAACCCCTATTACTAGCCTGTTCAACCTCTCTTTCGTAACGTCTGAGATCCCCAGAGATTGGAAAGCTGCCGCGGTCATCCCCCTCTTCAAAGGGGGTGACACTCTAGACCCAAACTGTTACAGACCCATATCCATCCTGCCCTGCCTTTCAAAAGTTTTTGAAAGCCAAGTCAACAAACAGATCACCAACCATTTCGAATCCCACCGTACCTTCTCCGCTATGCAATCCGGTTTCCGAGCTGGTCATGGGTGCAGTTCAGCCACGCTCAAGGTCCTAAATGATATTATAACCGCGATCGATAATAGACAGTACTGTGCAGCCGTTTTCATTGACCTGGCCAAGGCTTTCGACTCTGTCAACCACCGCATTCTTATTGGCAGACTAAATAGCCTTGGTTTCTCAAATGACTGCCTCGCCTGGTTCACCAACTACTTCTCAGATAGAGTTCAATGTGTCAAATCGGAGGGCCTGTTGTCTGGACCTATGGCAGTCTCTATGGGGGTGCCACAGGGTTCAATTCTTGGGCCAACTCTTTTCTCCGTGTATATCAATGATGTCGCTCTTGCTGCTGGTGACTCTCAGATCCACCTCTACGCAGACGACACCATTTTGTATACATCTGGCCCTTCATTGGACACTGTGTTAACAAACTTCCAAACGAGCTTCAATTCCATACAACACTCCTTCAGTAGCCTCCAACTGCTCTTAAACACTAGTAAAACAAAATGCATGCTCTTCAACCGAACGCTGCTTGCACCCGCCCACCCGACTAGAATCACTACTCTAGACGGGTCTGACCTAGAGTACGTGGACAACTACAAATATCTAGGTGTCTGGTTAGACTGTAAACTCTCCTTCCAGACTCACATTAAGAATCTCCAATCCAAAGTTAAATCTAGAATCGGTTTCCTATTTCGCAACAAAGCCTCCTTCACTCATGCTGCCAAACATGCCCTCGTAAAGCTGACTATCCTACCGATCCTCGACTTCGGCGATGTCATTTACAAAATAGCCTCCAACACTCTACTCAGCAAATTGGATGTTGTCTATCACAGTGCCATCCGTTTTGTCTCCAAAGCCCCATATAATACCCACCACTGTGACCTGTACGCTCTTGTTGGCTGGTCCTCACTACATATTCGTCGCCAAACCCACTGGCTCCAGGCCATCTATAAATCACTGCTAGGCAAATCCCCGCCTTATCTTAGCTCATTGGTCACCATAGCAACACCCACCCGTAGTCTGCGCTCCAGCGGGTATATCTCACTGGTCATCCCCAAAGCCAACACCTCCTTTGGCCGCAATTCCTTCCAGTTCTCTGCTGCCAATGACTGGAACAAATTGCAAAAATCTCTGAAGCTGGAGACACTTATCTCCCTCACTAACTTTAAGCATCAGTTGTCAGAGCACCTTACCGATCACTGCACCTGTACACAGCCCATCTGAAATTAGCCCGCCCAACTACCTCATCCCTATATTGTTATTTATTTTGCTCATCTGTACCCCAGTATCTCTATTTGCACATCAAATACCCCAGTGTTAATACTAAATTGTAATTATTTTGCACTATAGCCTATTTTATTGCCTTACCTCCATAACTTGCTAAATTTGCACACTGTATATTAATTGTATTTCTGTTGTATATATTTTTTTTTGATTTTTGTTTTGTTTTACCCCATATGTAACTCTGTGTTGTTGTTTTTATCGCACTGCTTTGCTTTATCTTGGCCAGGTCGCAGTTGTAAATGAGAACTTGTTCTCAACTGGTTTACCTGGTTAAATAAAGGTGAAATAAATAAAATAAAAAATAAATTTGCACATTGTTACAACACTGTATAGTGAGAGAGAGAGAGAGAGAAAGAGAGAGAAAGAGAGAGAGAGGGACAACACCGTCCATTTTTATCCTGAATGGCCAAAGACCTGACCGCCTTTTCCACCACAATGCACAACAGTAAAATTCCAACCCAAGCACTTTCTCTAAACAAAGGTCATGTTTCACTGCATTTTACAGCATGTGTTCCCCTCTGCAGTCCCACCATGCTGCAGCATTAATCAAGCCTTGTTCTCCCAGCTCCAGCCCAGTGCTCATTGCAAAATTGACTGATTTACTTACTCTCCTAACCCACAGAGAGGAAGGGCGGACGCCAACGTGGCTCCGTGTCCATTCACTGGTTCTGCCCCCTGAGAGCTTTTATTGGTTTATTAACTGATTTATACGAGTGACACATAAATGTATCTCACGCGTTGATGCATCTGCCTTCCATTTGGTTCTATTTGGTATGCTTGGAAGATTTATGCATCCTCATTGGCTGTTAGATTGGTATGGTGGTGCTCCTCATTGGCTGTTAGATTGGTATGGTGGTGCTGCAAGCTGTTTTATAGATTTCTGCATCCTCATTGGCTGTTAGATTGGTATGGTGGTGCTCCTCATTGGCTGTTAGATTGGTATGGTGGTGCTGCAAGCTGTTTTATAGATTTCTGCATCCTCATTGGATGTTAGATTGGTATGGTGGTGCTCCTCATTGGCTGTTAGATCGGTATGGTGGTGCTGCAAGCTGTTTTATAGATTTTCTGTAAGTCTTTCCGATGGGCTTTCGTGAAGGGGGATTGCATTGCTGATGTACTGAATGCAAATCAAAGTTGGTTTGACACAGCATTATGTCTGTAGGCCTCATAAAACAGAATCTACTTGCTTCAGCAAAGTATTTCACCATATGCAGTCATATTTTAAGACCAACTTGACACCTCTAAGTCTTGGTTCTCTTTGAACCTGTCCTTACAGCATTTTAATTGGTTAATGTGGCACAACCACTTTCTATCACGTCACTGCTACTGTACAGTATGTCACAAACAATGTTACTGTAGGAGTAAGAGTTTCAGAGTTTTTCTTTGCCTCTGAAAACATCCCAACACCAAGCTAGAAATGAATAGGAAAGCAAAACATGGACAATATCCTTCAGTTGGCATGAATACAGCAGACAACAAGTGAAAGGACTTTGAGCATCCTCCCCTGCTTCTAAACTCATATATTGAGACACCCAGCAGAATAGCAGCTTTCACATAGTTAAGAATAGCTATTAAAAACTTGCCTGCAGAGTTTCCTGAGCTCTAGCCAAGGTACAGAGCTTCACTCTAGGACAACCAGCCTCACTTTTAGTTCCTCTTTCAGTGGCTCGTTCTTCCGAGTCGCTGCCTCATTTATATTAGCTATCTTTCCTCTGGGTACTCAGTCTAATTCAGCAGAATGTTCCACCTGCTAGTCTGTCAAGATTTGACACATTTTATAAACATCCACTAAAAGGTCTGTCACAGCCGTCCGACCAGAACCACTTCATCCTTTTTCACCTTAAATGGAAAAGGCTTTTATTTCTGTCTGGAGGCTGAGGAGAATCTGTTAGCACCTCCAAGTATCCTGGTTCCAGGGAAACTGTCTGGCCATCTCAACCCTCACCGGGATGTTTTGATTGTGTTCTAATGGATTTAGCGTTAGATGGATGATAGTGGTATTTTTCTATTTTATTAGGATCCCCATTAGCTGTTGCGATAGCAGCAGCTACTCTTCCTGGGGTCCACGCAAAACATGAAACATTACATAATACAGAACATTAATAGACAAGAATAACTAAAGTACAGAACTACATACATAAAAAAAATGTCACACAAAGCCAACATACATATACACAAAATAGTGTTATAGTGCTAAAGAATATCTAGTTATAGTGCTAAAGAATATCTAGTTATAGTACTAAAGAATATCTAGTTATAGTGCTAAAGAATATCTAGTTATAGTACTAAATAATATCTGGTTATAGTACTAAAGAATATCTAGTTATAGTGCTAAAGAATATCTAGTTATAGTACTAAAGAATATCTAGTTATAGTGCTAAAGAATATCTAGTTATAGTGCTAAAGAATATCTAGTTATAGTGCTTAAAAATATCTATTTATAGTGCTAAAGAATACTTCTCTTACATATTTTGCAGTCACGTGAGTCACGGTGCCTGACAAAGTAAGTTCTTTTTAGTGTCTACTATAATCTTACCCCATTGGCTGTCTATATGCTTAACAAAGAGTGGCAGAGTTTTAGGTACACCATATTTTTTTATCAAAGGCAATTCATTAAATTGCCAGCAAATCAACTTGTATTGCTATACTTGGTGATTTGAGGACAGAAACGAGAGATTTAACGAAAAAATGATGAACCAGCAAATTGTTTGTAAAGATGTAGTATTGTTAGATTACTACGTTAGTCACCACAGAGAGAAGCCCCTCAGGACTCATGACTGAAGACATGTTTGAAGCCAGCTGGTGGGTGTGGTGGATGGCAGGAGAGGGAGATGGAGCCATCATAGACTGACCTGACCAGCAGGCGCGGACTGTTGTCTGGAGCCGCTGAACCCCTGAGCGTTCCCTGGGTGCGTCTTCAAATGGCACCCTATTCCCTATTTAATGCACTACTTTTGACCATGGTCCAAAGTAATACACTATATACAGTAAGGAATAGGGTGCCATTTGGGATGCAACACCTGTCAATTCACTAGGGCCTGCGCCAGTCCACACGGCAGTCAGCTAGCGCTTTTTTCTATTATCTTCCTAGCGTCACCAGCCACCAGCCAGGCGTTCAGGTGAGGGAGGTCGAGCGCTCCTCCAGACCCTCATACAATATTAATCAGCAATTAGAGGTTGAGGCTGACCCCGGGGCCAGCCGTCTGTGATGAGAAGCGGTGCTGAAGAGAGCGGCCTCTGTGTACTAGCCCCGTATCGCGACAGGGACCTTTAAGACCCCCATTTATCACAAAGCACAGGGAGTCAATGTTCGATGATAAAACAGCGAGCGCCTCACCTCTTGTGCTTTGGCTGTTTTTTACCTCTTCATCCCCAGCGTTTGTCTTCCTCCTCCTTGTTCATACCCCAGCGCAATTATCAGTCTTTTGCTGTGATTGGTGGATATCTCCTATGGGGGGTTAGCCACTGAACATGGTCATGAACAAGTCCAGCATGGGGAGGAACAGTGAGGGGTGCCATAAAGTTGTTTACAGCAACACTCTATTCAACCAAGACCTTTCTGCATGACAGGGGAATCACAGAATGACTTGGGGACTCAACAACTTCACAACTTAAGGAATGATAAAAAAGCTCATATAAGCAGATTTTTGTGGGTGTAACACACATTTGCTGAACACACATTTGCAGTCATGGACAGAATTGCTCCTTTATGACCGCAAGGCCATCCAGCGGGTGATGAAGACAGCCCAGTGCATCACTGGGTCCGTGCCTCCATCCATCCAGGACATCTACTCGAAACGGTGCCTGAGGAAGGCCTGCAGCATCATCAAGGACCCCACACAGCCCAGCCATGAGCTGTTCACTCCCTTACCGTCGGGCAGATGGTATCGGAGCATTAGGTCTGATACCAATAGACTCAGAGACAGTTTCTATCTACAAGCCATCAGACTGCTGAACACTTTTTTTTTTTTTTTTGTCATTTAGCAGACGCTCTTATCCAGAGCGACTTACAGGAGCAATTAGGGTTAAGTGTCTTGCTCAAGGGCACACCGACAGATTTTTCACCTAGTTGGCTCGGGGATTAGAACCAGCGACCTTTCGGTTACTGGCACAACGCTCTTAACCACTAAGCTACCTGCCACTTGAACTGGACTGACCACCTGCTCTGATTCTCGGCACCTTAGTACACATCACAACTGCTGCTACCAGACTCTTATTATACTGCTAAATTTATACACTTGCCCCCCATCCCTCCGTCTCCAAAACACGTGTAAATATTGGACAATAAATTGTGCCTTCCTGTATTCTACTGATGCTAAAATGTTTATTCTATTCTACTGAGCCATTTACTTTATGTTCATATTCTTGTCTTTTATTATTTCTTATTGTTGTTGCATTGTCGAGAAGGAACCTGCAAGTCAGCATTTTGTTGGACAGTGTATACCATGCGTATCCCATACATACGACTAATAAAACTGAACTTGAACAAGAAGGAGGCATAAACCACAGAAATGTCCCTTTTCTGTTCAGTTTATGTCAAGTCCTAATGCTGAGGTCTGGGATAAGGCATGGGAATATCGACTTCTCATACCACCCGTAAGGGCATTATCTGAGTTTGGAGATACATCTCCACACTCTCCTTACAAAGTTAAACTGTTTTCCCCCCTTACTGCATCATTGGGTTCTAATTAATCCATTATCATACAGTATGACTGGGCCAAAATGTTTCTTTGAAAGAGGTCCAAGGGAAGCATGGCTATAAAGTAGTCCAAGGGAAGCATGGCTATATCCATGAAAAGTATATGGAATTACATGAAATATTGCCATCATGGACCGTATTGGCGTAAGGGGTTTGTATAGTGGGTCTGTTCAGTAGTCATTGTTGTCCTGTCACTTCTCTTAAATGTCAGACTGTTTGGTGATGGGAGTGTGACTGCAAGCAGCTCTAGAAACTACATCTGAAATGGGCTTCTGTAATGTTCCTTTACGTAATTGCCTTCTTTTCAGTGTGCCGGATGTCTAAGTCACTTATTATTTTCCACTGTGAAAAATGGAACA
Source organism: Coregonus lavaretus (assembly GCF_964263955.1). Taxonomy (NCBI): domain Eukaryota; kingdom Metazoa; phylum Chordata; class Actinopteri; order Salmoniformes; family Salmonidae; genus Coregonus; species Coregonus lavaretus. Next base: position 7,630 of record NW_028156125.1, on the reverse strand, counting down.
TAATTGTGCCTCTCTAGTTTGCTCTTTGTTGACTTGGAAACAGAGTGGCGGGCCAGGGTGGGATAGCGGGCCAGGGTGGGGTAGCGGGCCAGGGTGGGGTAGCGGGCCAGGGTGGGGTAGCTGGCCAGGGTGGGGTAGCGGGCCAGGGTGGGGCAGCGGGCCGGGGTGGATAGTGGGCCAGGGTGGGGTAGCGGGCCGGGGTGGGGTAGCTGGCCAGGGTGGGGTAGCGGGCCAGGGTGGGGTAGCTGGCCAGGGTGGGGTAGCGGGCCAGGGTGGGGCAGCGGGCCGGGGTGGGGTAGCGGGCCAGGGTGGGGTAGCTGGCAAGGGTGGGGTAGCGGGCCAGAGTGGGGTAGCGGGCCAGGGTGGGGTAGCGGGCCAGGGTGGGGTAGCTGGCCAGGGTGGGGTAGCTGGCCGGGGTGGGGTAGCGGGCTGGGTGGGGTGGCAAAAGAGGGCTTCTTAGTGCCGACAAACATGCAATTTCAAATACAGTTGAAGTTGAAAGTTTACATACAGTGGGGAAAAAAAGTATTTAGTCAGCCACCAATTGTGCAAGTTCTCCCACTTAAAAAGATGAGAGAGCCCTGTAATTTTCATCATAGGTACAAGTCAACTAGGACAGACAAAATGAGGAAAAAAAATCCAGAAAATCACATTGTAGGATTTTTTATGAATTTATTTGCAAATTATGGTGAAAAATAAGTATTTGGTCAATAACAAAAGTTTCTCAATAGTTTGTTATATACCCTTTGTTGGCAATGACACAGGTCAAATGTTTTCTGTAAGTCTTCACAAGGTTGTCACACACTGTTTTGGCCCATTCCTCCATGCAGATCTCCTCTAGAGCAGTGCTGTTTTGGGGCTGTCGCTGGGCAACACAGACTTTCAACTCCCTCCAAATATTTTCTATGGGGTTGAGATCTGGAGACTGGCTAGGGCAATCCAGGACCTTGAAATGCTTCGTACGAAGCCACTCCTTCGTTGCCCGGGCGGTGTGTTTGGGATCATTGTCATGCTGAAAGACCCAGCCACGTTTCATCTTCAATGCCCTTGCTGACGGAAGGAGGTTTTCACTCAAAATCTCACGATACATGGCCCCATTCATTCTTTCCTTTACACGGATCAGTCGTCCTGGTCCCTTTGCAGAAAAACAGCCCCAAAGCATGATGTTTCCACCCCCATGCTTCACAGTAGGTATGGTGTTCTTTGGATGCAACTCAGCATTCTTTGTCCTCCAAACACGACGAGTTGAGTTTTTACCAAAAAGTTCTATTTTGGTTTCATATGACATTCTCCCAATCCTCTTCTGGATCATCCAAATGCACTCTAGCAAACTTCAGACGGGCCTGGACATGTACTGGCTTAAGCAGGGGGACACGTCTTGCACTGCAGGATTTGAGGCCCTGGCGGCGTAGTGTGTTACTGATGGTAGGCTTTGTTACTTTGGTCCCAGCTCTCTGCAGGTCATTCACTAGGTCCCCCCGTGTGGTTCTGGGATTTTTGCTCACCGTTCTTGTGATCATTTTGACCCCACGGGGTGAGATCTTGCGTGGAGCCCCAGATCGAGGGAGATTATCAGTGGTCTTGTATGTCTTCCATTTCCTAATAATTGCTCCCACAGTTGATTTCTTCAAACCAAGCTGCTTACCTATTGCAGATTCAGTCTTCCCAGCCTGGTGCAGGTCTACAATTTTGTTTCTGGTGTCCTTTGACAGCTCTTTGGTCTTCGCCATAGTGGAGTTTGGAGTGTGACTGTTTGAGGTTGTGAACAGGTGTCTTTTATACTGATAACAAGTTCAAACAGGTGCCATTAATACAGGTAACAAGTGGAGGACAGAGGAGCCTCTTAAAGAAGAAGTTACAGGTCTGTGAGAGCCAGAAATCTTGCTTGTTTGTAGGTGACCAAATACTTATTTTCCACCATAATTTGCAAATAAATTCATTAAAAATCCTACAATGTGATTTTCTGGATTTTTTTTTCTCATTTTGTCTGTCATAGTTGACGTGTACCTATGATGAAAATTACAGGCCTCTCTCATCTTTTTAAGTGGGAGAACTTGCACAATTGGTGGCTGACTAAATACTTTTTTTCCCCACTGTACACTCTGGTTGGATTCATTAAAACTTGTTTTTCAACCACTCCACAAATTTCTTGTTAACAAACTATAGTTTTGGCAAGTCGGTTAGGATCTACTTTGTGCATGACACAAGTAATTTTTCCAACAATTGTTTACAGACAGATTATTTCACTTATAATTCACTGTATCACAATTCCAGTGGTCAGAAGTTTACATACACTAAGGTGACTGTGCCTTTAAACAGCTTGGAAAATTCCAGAAACTGATGTCATGGCTTTAGAAGCTTCTGATAGGCTAATTGACATCATTTGAGTCAATTGGAGGTGTACCTGTGGATGTATTTCAAGGCCTACCTTCAAACTCAGTGCCTTTTTGCTTGACATCATGGGAAAACAAAAAGAAATCAGCCAAGACCTCAGAAAAAAAATTGTAGACCTCCACAAATTTGGTTCATCCTTGGGAGCAATTTCCAAATGCCTGAAGGTAACACGTTGATCTGTACAAACAATAGTACGCAACTATAAACACCATGGGACCACGCAGCCGTCATACCGCTCAGGAAGGAGACGCGTTCTGTCTCCTAGAGATGAACGTACTTTGGTGCGAGAAGAGCAAATCAATGCCAGAACAACAAGGACCTTGTGAAGATGCTGGAGGAAATGGGTACTAAAGTATCTATATCCACTGTAAAACTAGTCCTATATCGACATAACTTGAAAGGCCGCTCAGCAAGGAAGAAGACACTGCTCCAAAACCGCCATAAAAAAGCCAGACTACGGTTTGCAACTGCACATGGGGACAAAGATCGTACTTTTTGGAGAAATGTCCTCTGGTCTGATGAAACAAAAATAGAACTGTTTGGCCATAATGACCATTGTTATGTTTGGAGGAAAAAGGGGGGGCTTGCAAGCTGAAGAACACCATCCCAACCGTGAAGCACGTGGTTGGCAGCATCATGCTGTGGGGGTGCTTTGCTGCAGGAGGGGCTGGTGCACTTCACAAAATAGATGGCATCATGAGGAAGGAAATTTATGTGGATATATTGAAGCAACATCTCAAGACATCAGTCAGGAAGTTAAAGCTTGGTCGCAAATGGGTCTTCCAAATGGACAATGACCCCAAGCATACTTCCAAAGTTGTGGCAAAATGGCTTACGGACAACAAAGTCAAGGTATTGGAGTGGCCATCACAAAGCCTTGACCTCAATCCTATAGGAAATTTGTTGGCAGAACTGAAAAAGCGTGTGCGAGCAAGGAGGCCTACAAACCTGACTCAGTTACACCAGCTCTGTCAGGAGGAATGGGCCAAAATTCACCCATCTTATTGTGGGAAGCTTATGGAAGGCTACCCGAAACGTTTGACCCAAGTTAAACAATTTAAAGGCAATGCTACCAAATACTAATTGAGTGTATGTAATCTTCTGACCCACTGGGAATGTGATGAAAGAAATAAAAGCTGAAAGAAATCACTCTCTACTATTATTCTGACATTCACATTCTTAAAATAAAGTGGTGATCCTAACTGACCTAAGACAGGGAATTCTTACAATGATTAAATGTCAGGTATTGTGAAAAACTGAGTTTAAATGTATTTGGCATAAGGTGTATGTAAACTTCCGACTTCAACTGTATGTCATCATAGACTTACAGCATGGGAATGCCTCTCTTGGATTATTCATAAAAAGCCTTCTGCTGCCAGAGAGAATACTGCCTCACAGATTACTGCCACAGCACCAGTGGAACCATCCAAGTGATTTATTTCACTGCATATTCACTAACATGAACACTCCAATAACGCAGCTAAAGTTCCCCTTATAGGAAGTGATATTGGTTTACCTACCACCTCTTGTACTGTAGGTGGCTGCACAACAGTGGATCAGAATTCTCTGGTAGATTACCCTACTCTCAGCCCCTGCCTAACACTCACCACATGGCCCTTACAGAGTCAATAAGGAATCATTTATTGGACAAGGAGGTTTAACACAGGAAACAGCCCAGGGTCTGCTCTTACAGCCCTCATTATTTAACACACACACAAGATTGCCATAGTAACAATACTTCCAAAACATACTTTTTTTTTCGTGACAAAAGCCTCAAATGCAATTAGCTTGCCAAAATGAATTAACATTTTTAGGGATTAAATACAGAATGTTGAATGTTATCTGCTTATGTTCACATTAAATAAAATCAATTTTCTTTGTGTGTGCTGCTAATTCCACTCATGATAATAACGTTGTTGTTATGGTGATAATAAATACTGTAAAACCTGACCCTTTTAATAGCCGGGCATCACCACACATTTCAACAAATAAATGCCTGTTTCAAATAAATGCCGGGTCTAAATGAATTGGTTATGAGTGATCTTCAGTGTGTAACGTAAAGATTGCACAAAATAAGATAAAGGAGAGAAACATCATTGGACGAGACAGCAGTGTGGTTTGACATGGTCGGCTCAACTACAGGGAATACAAGACACAACGAGGCTCAACGAGTGAGAGAATGGCGCTGAAGCGTGAAATCGGGCGTGTATGATAGGCAGCCTAGTCTTTGCATGTCTGATCCGTGATGGATTTGTTATTATAATGTTTATACTGGTCATACGGTCACAATCAGTGTGGTCGTCTTTTCAACATTGTATTGAGCAAAAGCTGTGTACATTAAGGAAATAGAGGCCAGGACTCTAATAGAAGCCCGTCTCTAATAATCACCGGTTGTGTTCAGTGATGGAACCAAATAAATGCCTGGGCCATTAATTGAAGTTTTACGTGTAAGGACATTTTACAGAAGCCATTTGCTCAAAATTAAGTTTGTCTGCCATCCCAGATTAAATGAGAATTCTATACTTCTTTACAAAATTAGCTGAATGCTGGAGGAAAACCATCTAATTGCTGTCTTTCATTTCGGTGATTGAGCACCTGAAACAAAATATGATTTATCAACTGGATATTACGTTTCCATAATACGATGACAATCTTTCCCTCACTGACAAAGATAGAACATGTGGTTGTCTTGATTAGGAAGTGATAGGAACTGGTTTTGGACCCTGTGTATTTTGTGACTTATTGAACCCATGCAGTACAACAGCAGCACCTAGCTACAAAGATGGAGGGTACCTCACTTAGGCAACTCCCAAGCTTAGATCCACACTACATTAATTCTAAGACACCAAGAGACAAATATCTATTCAGCAAATGGCACAATAACTTATACACTTATTAGCGAAAGTGTACCTTAAATAATGTTTGGCTTCAAATGTATTCCAAGATAGCCAATTAAAAAGGGAAAAATACCCTTTTATTAATTAGACTGATGTAATGCGTCACTGCCCTAACTAACACAGGCTTTACACACAGCCTTGGATGACAAGGACCTTTTTAAGTTGTGGGTAATATGATAACTCATTAAAATCCCCCTAGTGCATCATAGCCCCTGCCCTCCTCTACTCACCACCCCACCCCACTCCATCTCCCTCCATCATCATGAGCCTTGAGTGTCCCTCATCGTGGGCCTTGGCACTAAGCGGACATCCATAGAGGTATGGAGCAGCTTAGGAGCCTGCCACTGGTACCAGCTCGTCATTAGCTGCCAATAAGCCCTTAGCTGAAGGCCATGGTCAACCTTTAGCCTCCAGAAGTCCCTATGGCAATTAAGGAAAATTATGAGGATATTTAAGAATGTAGGATATACATAATTGTCTCTTCCTTAACCTTATGAATGGATTTAACTTTCAGCTGCCATAACCTTTTGGCCTGAGAATGCATTGGCATGATGTTATCATGGCAAGGTTCTCTGAGTTGTTGTAATAGTACCATACATTGATTCTTGAGGGTGCAGTTGCATCTGGCAATGATGAGTGCGTCAATCATATTAGCATAATCAAAAAATCCCCTTAAAAATCGGTCCATTTAAGCTAGAGATACTGTATCTGTCTAAATCCACCGCATCCGCCTATGTAACACTTCAGCATCTGTGGTGAAAGGTGACAGAGCTAGAGCGGTGTTTGTCAGACCATGAGACATCCCAAAAATTGTTATTCTCAAACAGTTTGACTTACACACTCTCTCTGGAAAGGGGAGACTCTCATGAACATGATGATGGTCTCCGTTTTGGTCTACGATCCCCACAAATATCAGGGGAGTCGTCTGAAGCTTGGTACCGTCGATGTGCCAACTTCTGTTTGTATTGTCCGAACTGTTGAGACTAAAAACTAATGTGACCCCATTGTGGAAAGGGACGATTCTCACGAACACGATGATGTTCTCCGTTTAAAATTAATGGAAGTATAAAGCTAGTTTTTTGCCTACCCAAAACATTTGTTAAATGTGTGTAAAAAATAAATACAATAAAATAATCCTGAGCTCTCTTATATCTCCTAGATATAGGACAGACACTTCAAAACCTTGTTTCTTAGGAATTATTATTTTTTGCTATTTATGAATGTGTTATTCAATGAGTTTCTCTGGGCTATAGTAGTAAAGGCCAAATTCAATATTTGATCAAATAATTTCTTTATACCTAAATAGGTACTACAATTCGAAATCAAATAGCTAAATGATCCATAGTATGACCATCTTAAATCCATAAAATGACCATCTTAAATCCATTCACGGCTTAGACTTTTAAGGTCTTGGATTTACATTGCTCCGATTAAATTAAGAATAAGGAAACCATTTTCTGTCATATCAAGATCATGATATTAATACCCCTAATCATGACACCCCACAATAACCTGAAAGTACCCTACATTTTCTGCTGCTGTCATTTGTTAACAAAAACATAAATATGAGATGTACAGTTGAAGTCGGAAGTTTAAATACACCTTAGCCAAATACATTTAAACTAAGTTTTTCACAATTCCTGACATTTAATCCTAGTAATAATTCCCTGTCTTAGGTCAGTTAGGATCACCACTTTATTTGAAGAATGTGAATTGTCAGAATAATAGTAGAGAGAATGATTTATTTAAGCTTTTATGTCTTTCATCACATTCCCAGTGGGTCAGAAGTTTACATACACTCAGTTAATATTTGGTAGCATTGCTTTAAATTGTTTCACTTGGGTCAAACGTTTCGGGTAGCCTTCCACAAGCTTCCCACAATAAGTTGGGTGAATTTTGGCCCATTCCTCCTGACAGAGCTGGTGTAACTGAATCAGGTTTGTAGGCCTCCTTGCTCGCACACACTTTTTCAATTCTGCCAACAAATGTTCTACAGGTTTGAGGTCAGGGCTTTGTGATGGCCACTCCAATACCTTGACTTTGTTGTCCGTAAGCCATTTTGCAACAACTTTGGAAGAGTGCTTGGGGTCATTGTCTATTTGGAAGACCCATTTGCGACCAAGCTTTAACTTTCTGACTTATGTCTTGAGATATTGCTTCAATATATCCACATAATTTTCCATCCTCATGATGCCATCTATTTTGTGAAGTGCACCAGTCCCTCCTGCAGCAAAGCACCCCCACAGCACGAATCTGCCACCCCGGTGCTTCACAGTTGGGATGGTGTTCTTCGGCTTGCAAAACTTCTCCTTTTTCCTCCAAACATAACGATGGTCATT
>NW_028156126.1:0-27500 GCF_964263955.1 Coregonus lavaretus | reverse complement strand
ACCTTCCTCCAGAAGAGGAAGAAGAATCACGACCGGGGAGTAAAGAATCAACCTTCCTCCAGAAGAGGACGAAGAATCACGACCGGGGAGCAAAGAATCAACCTTCCTCCAGAAGAGGACGAAGAATCACGACCGGGGAGCAAAGAATCAACCTTCCTCCAGAAGAGGAAGAAGAATCACGACCGGGGGAGCAAAGAATCAACCTTCCTCCAGAAGAGGACGAAGAATCACGACCGGGGGAGCAAAGAATCAACCTTCCTCCAGAAGAGGAAGAAGAATCTGGACCGGGGAGCAAAGAATCAACCTTCCTCCAGAAGAGGACGAAGAATCACGACCGGGGAGCAAAGAATCAACCTTCCTCCAGAAGAGGAAGAAGAATCTGGACCGGGGGAGCAAAGAATCAACCTTCCTCCAGAAGAGGAAGAAGAATCACGACCTGGGGAGCAAAGAATCAACCTTCCTCCAGAAGAGGAAGAAGAATCTGGACCGGGGGAGCAAAGAATCAACCTTCCTCCAGAAGAGGAAGAAGAATCTGGACCGGGGGAGCAAAGAATCAACCTTCCTCCAGAAGAGGAAGAAGAATCTGGACCGGGGGAGCAAAGAATCAACCTTCCTCCAGAAGAGGAAGAAGAATCTGGACCGGGGGAGCAAAGAATCAACCTTCCTCCAGAAGAGGAAGAAGAATCTGGACCGGGGGAGCAAAGAATCAACCTTCCTCCAGAAGAGGAAGAAGAATCTGGACCGGGGGAGCAAAGAATCAACCTTCCTCCAGAAGAGGAAGAAGAATCTGGACCGGGGGAGCAAATCACAATTAAGCTCTGCCCTATTAATTAATGTTATGGTCAATGATCTTACCGAAAATGATTTCTGTTGGAGCTAATCAGGTGGAAAATAAGAACGTCCCAGACCTTTTTTCTGTTTTTTGGTTGCCAAGCAACCCTGAAAGTAAAGCTAGCTACCCCAATAGCTTATCAGTGTGGAATCACTGGGTGAATAACGGTGTGTGTGTGTGTGTGTGTGTGTGTCTGTGTGTGTGTGTGTGTGTGTGTGTGTGTGAATTTGTGAATACCTGATGACAGTGGAGTAGGAGGGATGTGGAAATCTGAGGTGAACATTTATGCTTTTATCCTTTAGTTTCATTTTTCAAATGTGCACATTGATGTCCAACCTTCCTTCCTGCATTGTGTGGACTTAGCCTTTGTAATTAGAGTAATTTCCTCTGTGCTGCAGAGAGGGAGAGGTAGAGAAATGTCGCGTGATGTAAGTCTTCCGTCATGCTGTGCGTACAATCTTAGAACAAAAAAAGGTGCTATCTAGGACCTAAAATGGTTCTCCTGCTGTCCCCCTTTGAAGAACCTATTTTGGTTCCAGGTAGAACACTTTTTGGTTCCAGGGAGAAGCCTTTTCAGTTCCATGTAGAACCCTTTCCACAGAGGGTTCTAAATGGAACCAAAAAAGGGGCCTAACTAAAATCAAAAAGGGTTCTACCTGGAACCAAAAAAGGGTTCTTCTATGGGGACAGCCGGAGAACCATTTTGGAACCCTTTTTTTCTAAGAGTGTACAGTACTGTTCTGATCAGAGTGGTAGACATCCACCATCATGCTGTGTCTAAACCACCTTTCTGTTCTGATCAGAGTGATGCTCTTGTTCTTAACGTCATTCTGAACTTTATAATGCCAGAGAGAGAGAGAGAGAGAGAGAGACAGAGAGAGAGAGAGAGAGAGAGAGAGAGAGAGAGAGAGAGAGAGAGAGAGAGAGACAGAGAGAGAGAGAGAGAGAGAGAGAGAGAGAGAGAGAGAGAGAGAGAGAGAGAGAGAGAGAGAGAGAGAGAGAGAGAGAGAGAGAGAGGAGAGAGAGAGAGAGAGAGAGAGAGAGAGAGAGAGAGAGAGAGAGAAGAGAGAGAGAGAGAGAGAGAGAGAGAGAGAGAGAGAGAGAGAGAGAAGAGAGAGAGAGAGAGAGAGAGAGCGAGAGGGAGAGAGAGAGAGAGAGAGAGAGAGAGATATTTGATTAGCTACATTCTTATTTGTAGCTTAATAAGTGAACACAATAACTACACCACAATAACAAAATGATAAATGTTTTCCTAATGCTAAACAGTCCCTCTCCCCATGGAGACATAACAATAAGCCTAAACCTGGCTAACAGTCCCTCTCCCCATGGAGACATAACAACAGGCCTGGCTAACAGTCCCTCTCCCCATGGAGACATAACAACAGGCCTGGCTAACAGTCCCTCTCCCCATGGAGACATAACAACAGGCCTGGCTAACAGTCCCTCTCCCCATGGAGACATAACAACAGGCCTGGCTAACAGTCCCTCTCCCCATGGAGACATAACAACAGGCCTGGCTAACAGTCCCTCTCCCCATGGAGACATAACAACAGGCCTGGCTAACAGTCCCTCTCCCCATGGAGACATAACAACAGGCCTGGCTAACAGTCCCTCTCCCCATGGAGACATAACAACAGGCCTGGCTAACAGTCCCTCTCCCCATGGAGACATAACAAGAGGCCTGGCTAACAGTCTCTCTCCCCATGGAGACAAAACAACAGGCCTAAACCTGGCTAACAGTCCCTCTCCCCATGGAGACAAAACAACAGGCCTAAACCTGGCTAACAGTCCCTCTCCCCATGGAGACAAAACAACAGGCCTAAACCTGGATAACAGTCCCTCTCCCCATGGAGACATAACAACAGGCCTGGCTAACAGTCCCTCTCCCCATGGAGACATAACAACAGGCCTGGCTAACAGTCCCTCTCCCCATGGAGACATAACAAGAGGCCTGGCTAACAGTCTCTCTCCCCATGGAGACAAAACAACAGGCCTAAACCTGGCTAACAGTCCCTCTCCCCATGGAGACAAAACAACAGGCCTAAACCTGGCTAACAGTCTCTCTCCCCATGGAGACAAAACAACAGGCCTGGCTAACAGTCCCTCTCCCCATGGAGACATGTCAACAGGCCTAAACCTGGCTAACAGTCTCTCTCCCCATGGAGACATAACAACAGGCCTGGCTAACAGTCCCTCTCCCCATGGAGACATAACAACAGGCCTGGCTAACAGTCCCTCTCCCCATGGAGACAAAACAACAGGTGCTATTTTGATAGAAAAACACAACTAATCTCTAAATTCAATACCTGTGTCAGGTGTCTGGATGGTGGTACCCGTGTGTTTGTGTGTGTGTGCTAAACAACTGCCATCAGGTCATAACTCATCCCTTAACCCCTCATCCCCATCATAAATTCATAACACATCCTTTAACCCCTCATCCCCATCATCAATTCATAACTCATCCCTTAACCCCTCATCCCCATCATCAATTCATAACTCATCCTTTAACCCCTCATCCCCATCATCAATTCATAACTCATCCCTTAACCCCTCATCCCCATCATCAATTCATAACTCATCCTTTAACCCCTCATCCCCATCATCAATTCATAACTCATCCCTTAACCCCTCATCCCCATCATCACTTCAGAACTCATCCTTTAACCCCTCATCCCCATCATCAATTCATAACTCATCCCTTAACCCCTCATCCCCATCATCAATTCATAACTCATCCTTTAACCCCTCATCCCCATCATCAATTCATAACTCATCCCTTAACCCCTCATCCCCATCATCAATTCATAACTCATCCTTTAACCCCTCATCCCCATCATCAATTCATAACTCATCCCTTAACCCCTCATCCCCATCATCAATTCATAACTCATCCTTTAACCCCTCATCCCCATCATCAATTCATAGCTCATCCCTTAACCCCTCATCCCCATAATCAATTCATAACTCATCCTTTAACCCCTCATCCCCATCAGCAATTCATAGCTCATCCCTTAAACCCTCATCCCCATCATCAATTCATAACTCATCCCTTAACCCCTCATCCCCATCATCAATTCATAACTCATCCTTTAACCCCTCATCCCCATCATCAATTCATAGCTCATCCCTTAACCCCTCATCCCCATAATCAATTCATAACTCATCCCTTAACCCCTCATCCCCATCATCAATTCAGGTGACATATTTGGCACTTATGGACGTCCATAAGAGATGTGTTAGTCAGGAGCATGGCATGATGTCCATAAGATATGTGTTAGCCAGGAGCAGCATGGCATGATGTCCATAAGAAATGTGTTAGCCAGGAGCATGGCATGATGTCCATAAGAGATGTGTTAGTCAGGAGCATCATGGCATGATGTCCATAAGAGATGTGTTAGTCAGGAGCATGGCATGATGTCCATAAGAGATGTGTTAGCCAGGAGCATCATGGCATGATGTCCATAAGAGATGTGTTAGCCAGGAGCATCATGGCATGACGTCCATAAGAGATGTGTTAGTCAGGAGCATGGCATGACGTCCATAAGAGATGTGTTAGCCAGGAGCATGGCATGATGTCCATAAGAGATGTGTTAGCCAGGAGCATCATGCCATGATGTCCATAAGAGATGTATTAGCCAGGAGCATCATGGCATGATGTCCATAAGAGATGTGTTAGTCAGGAGCATCATGGCATGATGTCCAAAAGAGATGTGTCAGTCAGGAGCATGACATAATCTGAGCTTCTGATATTAAAGGACACCCTTGTGTAATAACACATTATGCATCCAGTGTTGGTGGTTTCCCCCAGGGGTAAGAAAGCGTGTCTGAGCATTATATAACCTTATTCTCCAATCTCAGCTGTTTCTGGCGAGGCGGCGTAGAGGAGTAGAGACACAGCCCCAGTCTCCCCGTAAAACACAACCCCCCTCGTAAAAGACACAGTTTCAAAGCCAAAACAGAGAGAGACTGGTGACTCGGTCCATATTTGTGAAGGAGAATGTGTTGGGAGAATGGGTACACGCTCACCTGTGACTGCCTTATTAACTGCCAAGAAATACTACAACTGGGACACTATGCCACCATTAGATTAAATGTGACTATGGTTGTTTTGCTTATTCCCCTAGTCACCCAATGTGTTATGATGACAAGGGACACAACTATTTGGATTTAAAACATGTTTTTAAAGTGCTGGACTAGGATGTTCAGTCTACAGTAGTCCTATAACCACCATGTTCAGTCTACAGTAGTCCTATAACTACCATGTTCAGTCTACAGTAGTCCTACAACCACCATGTTCAGTCTACAGTAGTCCTATAACCACCATGTTCAGTCTACAGTAGTCCTATAACTACCATGTTCAGTCTACAGTAGTCCTACAACCACCATGTTCAGTCTACAGTAGTCCTATAACCACCATGTTCAGTCTACAGTAGTCCCATAACCACCATGTTCAGTCTACAGTAGTCCTATAACTACCATGTTCAGTCTACATTAGTCCTATAACCACCATGTTCAGTCTACAATAGTCCTATAACCACCATGTTCAGTCTACAGTAGTCCTATAACCACCATGTTCAGTCTACAGTAGTCCTATAACCACCATGTTCAGTCTACAGTAGTCCTACAACCACCATGTTCAGTCTACAGTAGTCCTATAACCACCATGTTCAGTGTACAGTAGTCCTATAACCACCATGTTCAGTCTACAGTAGTCCTACAACCACCATGTTCAGTCTACAGTAGTCCTACAACCACCATGTTCAGTCTACAGTAGTCCTATAACCACCATGTTCAGTCTACAGTAGTCCTATAACCACCATGTTCAGTCTACAGTAGTCCTATAACCACCATGTTCAGTCTACAGTAGTCCTATAACCACCATGTTCAGTCTACAGTAGTCCTATAACCACCATGTTCAGTCTACAATAGTCCTATAACCACCATGTTCAGTCTACAGTAGTCCTATAACCACCATGTTCAGTCTACAGTAGTCCTATAACCACCATGTTCTGTCTACAGTAGTCCTATAACCATGTTCAGTCTACAGTAGTCCTATAACCACCGTGTTCAGTCTACAGTTGTCCTATAACCACCATGTTCAGTCTACAGTAGTCCTATAACCACCATGTTCAGTCTACAGTAGTCCTATAACCATGTTCAGTCTACAGTAGTCCTATAACCACCATGTTCAGTCTACAGTAGTCCTATAACCACCATGTTCAGTCTACAGTAGTCCTACAACCACCATGTTCAGTCTACAGTAGTCCTACAACCACCATGTTCAGTCTACAGTAGTCCTGCAACCACCATGTTCAGTCTACAGTAGTCCCATAACCACCATGTTCAGTCTACAGTAGTCCTATAACCACCATGTTCAGTCTACAGTAGTCCTACAACCACCATGTTCAGTCTACAATAGTCCTATAACCACCATGTTCAGTCTACAATAGTCCTACAACTAACATATTCAGTCTACAGTAGTCCTATAACCACCATGTTCAGTCTACAGTAGTCCTATAACCACCATGTTCAGTCTACAGTAGTCCTACAACCACCATGTTCAGTCTACAGTAGTCCTACAACCACCATGTTCAGTCTACAGTAGTCCTGCAACCACCATGTTCAGTCTACAGTAGTCCTATGACCACCATGTTCAGTCTACAGTAGTCCTATAACCACCATGTTCAGTCTACAGTAGTCCTATAACCACCATGTTCAGTCTACAGTAGTCCCATAACCACCATGTTCAGTCTACAGTAGTCCTATAACCACCATGTTCAGTCTACAGTAGTCCTACAACCACCATGTTCAGTCTACAATAGTCCTATAACCACCATGTTCAGTCTACAATAGTCCTACAACTAACATATTCAGTCTACAGTAGTCCTATAACCACCATGTTCAGTCTACAGTAGTCCTATAACCACCATGTTCAGTCTACAGTAGTCCTACAACCACCATGTTCAGTCTACAGTAGTCCTATAACCACCATGTTCAGTCTACAGTAGTCCTATAACCACCATGTTCAGTCTACAGTAGTCCTATAACCACCATGTTCAGTCTACAATAGTCCTATAACCACCATGTTCAGTCTACAGTAGTCCTATAACCACCATGTTCAGTCTACAGTAGTCCTACAACCACCATGTTCAGTCTACAGTAGTCCTATAACCACCATGTTCAGTCTACAGTAGTCCTACAACCACCATGTTCAGTCTACAGTAGTCATATAACCACCATGTTCAGTCTACAGTAGTCCTATAACCACCATGTTCAGTCTACAGTAGTCCTACAACCACCATGTTCAGTCTACAGTAGTCCTATAACCACCATGTTCAGTCTACATTAGTCCTATAACCACCATGTTCAGTCTACAGTAGTCCTATAACCACCATGTTCAGTCTACAATAGTCCTAAACCACCATGTTCAGTCTACAATAGTCATACAACCACCATGTTCAGTCTACAGTAGTCCTATAACCACCATGTTCAGTCTACAATAGTCCTAAACCACCATGTTCAGTCTACAATTGTCATACAACCACCATGTTCAGTCTACAGTAGTCCTATAACCACCATGTTCAGTCTACAGTAGTCCTATAACCACCATGTTCAGTCTGCAATAGTCCTATAACCACCATGTTCAGTCTACAATAGTCCTACAACCACCATGTTCAGTCTACAATAGTCCTATAACCACCATGTTCAGTCTACAGTAGTCCTATAACCACCATGTTCAGTCTACAGTAGTCCTATAACCACCATGTTCAGTCTACAATAGTCCTATAACCACCATGTTCAGTCTACAGTAGTCCTATAACCAACATGTTCAGTCTACAGTAGTCCTATAACCACCATGTTCAGTCTACAGTAGTCCTATAACCACCATGTTCAGTCTACAGTAGTCCTATAACCACCATGTTCAGTCTACAGTAGTCCTATAACCACCATGTTCAGTCTACAGTAGTCCTATAACCACCATGTTCAGTCTACAGTAGTCCTATAACCACCATGTTCAGTCTACAGTAGTCCGATAACCACCATGTTCAGTCTACAGTAGTCCTATAACCACCATGTTCAGTCTACAGTAGTCCTATAACCACCATATTCAGTCTACAGTAGTCCTATAACCACCATGTTCAGTCTACAGTAGTCCTACAACCACCATGTTCAGTCAACAGTAGTCCTATAACCACCATGTTCAGTCTACAGTAGTCCTATAACCACCATGTTCAGTCTACAGTAGTCCTATAACCACCATGTTCAGTCTACAGTAGTCCTATAACCACCATGTTCAGTCTACAGTAGTCCTATAACCACCATGTTCAGTCTACAGTAGTCCTACAACCACCATGTTCAGTCTACAGTAGTCCTATAACCACCATGTTCAGTCTACAGTAGTCCTATAACCACCATGTTCAGTCTACAGTAGTCCTATAACCACCATGTTCAGTCTGCAATAGTCCTATAACCACCATGTTCAGTCTACAATTGTCCTACAACCACCATGTTCAGTCTACAGTAGTCCTATAACCACCATGTTCAGTCTACAGTAGTCCTATAACCACCATGTTCAGTCTACAGTAGTCCTATAACCACCATGCTCAGTCTACAATAGTCCTATAACCACCATGTTCAGTCTACAGTAGTCCTATAACCACCATGTTCAGTCTACAGTAGTCCTATAACCACCATGTTCAGTCTACAGTAGTCCTATAACCACCATGTTCAGTCTACAGTAGTCCTATAACCACCATGTTCAGTCTACAGTAGTCCTATAACCAACATGTTCAGTCTACAGTAGTCCTATAACCACCATGTTCAGTCTACAGTAGTCCTACAACCACCATGTTCAGTCTACAGTAGTCCTATAACCACCATGTTCAGTCTACAGTAGTCCTACAACCACCATGTTCAGTCTACAGTAGTCCTATAACCACCATGTTCAGTCTACAGTAGTCCTATAACCACCATATTCAGTCTACAGTAGTCCTATAACCACCATGTTCAGTCTACAGTAGTCCTACAACCACCATGTTCAGTCTACAGTAGTCCTATAACCACCATGTTCAGTCTACAGTAGTCCTATAACCACCATGTTCAGTCTACAGTAGTCCTATAACCACCATGTTCAGTCTACAGTAGTCCTATAACCACCATGTTCAGTCTACAGTAGTCCTATAACCACCATGTTCAGTCTACAGTAGTCCTACAACCACCATGTTCAGTCTACAGTAGTCCTATAACCACCATGTTCAGTCTACAGTAGTCCTACAACCACCATGTTCAGTCTACAGTAGTCCTATAACCACCATGTTCAGTCTACAGTAGTCCTATAACCACCATATTCAGTCTACAGTAGTCCTATAACCACCATGTTCAGTCTACAGTAGTCCTACAACCACCATGTTCAGTCTACAGTAGTCATATAACCACCATGTTAAGTCTACAGTAGTCCTATAACCACCATATTCAGTCTACAGTAGTCCTATAACCACCATGTTCAGTCTACAGTAGTCCTATAACCACCATGTTCAGTCTACAGTAGTCCTATAACCACCATGTTCAGTCTACAGTAGTCCTATAACCACCATATTCAGTCTACAGTAGTCCCATAACCACCATGTTCAGTCTACAGTAGTCCTATAACCACCATGTTCAGTCTATAATAGTCCTATAACCACCATGTTCAGTCTACAGTAGTCCTATAACCACCATGTTCAGTCTACAGTAGTCCTATAACCACCATGTTCAGTCTACAATAGTCCTATAACCACCATGTTCAGTCTACAGTAGTCCTATAACCACCATGTTCAGTCTACAATAGTCCTATAACCACCATGTTCAGTCTACAGTAGTACTATAACCACCATGTTCAGTCTACAATAGTCCTATAACCACCATGTTCAGTCTACAGTAGTCCTATAACCACCATGTTCAGTCTACAGTAGTCCTATAATCACCATATTCAGTCTACAGTAGTCCTATAACCACCATGTTCAGTCTACAGTAGTCCTATAACCACCATGTTCAGTCTACAGTAGTCCTATAACCACCATGTTCAGTCTACAGTAGTCCTATAACCACCATGTTCAGTCTACAGTAGTCCTATAACCACCATGTTCAGTTTACAGTAGTCCTATAACCACCATGTTCAGTCTAAAATAGTCCTACAACCACCATGTTCAGTTTACAGTAGTCATATAACCACCATGTTCAGTATACAGTAGTCCTATAACCACCATGTTCAGTCTACAATAGTCCTATAACCACCATGTTCAGTCTACAGTAGTCCTATAACCACCATGTTCAGTCTACAGTAGTCCTATAACCACCATATTCAGTCTACAGTAGTCCTATAACCACCATGTTCAGTCTACAGTAGTCCTATAACCACCATGTTCAGTCTACAGTAGTCCTATAACCACCATGTTCAGTCTACAGTAGTCCCATAACCACCATGTTCAGTCTACAGTAGTCCTATAACCACCATGTTCAGTCTACAGTAGTCATATAACCACCATGTTCAGTCTACAGTAGTCCTATAACCACCATGTTCATTCTACAGTAGTCCTATAACCACCATGTTCAGTCTACAGTAGTCCTATAACCACCATGTTCAGTCTACAGTAGTCCTATAACCACCATGTTCAGTCTACAGTAGTCCTATAACCACCATGTTCAGTCTACAGTAGTCCTATAACCACCATGTTCAGTCTACAGTAGTCCTATAACCACCATGTACAGTCTACAATAGTCCTACAACCACCATGTTCAGTCTACAGTAGTCCTATAACCACCATGTTCAGTCTACAGTAGTCCTATAACCACCATGTTCAGTCTATAGTAGTCCTATAACCACCATGTTCAGTCTACAGTAGTCCTATAACCACCATGTTCAGTCTACAGTAGTCCTATAACCACCATGTTCAGTCTACAGTAGTCCTATAACCACCATGTTCAGTCTACAGTAGTCCTATAACCACCATGTTCAGTCTACATTAGTCCTATAACCACCATGTTCAGTCTACAGTAGTCCAATAACCACCATGTTCAGTCTACAATAGTCCTAAACCACCATGTTCAGTCTACAATAGTCATACAACCACCATGTTCAGTCTACAGTAGTCCTATAACCACCATGTTCAGTCTACAATAGTCCTAAACCACCATGTTCAGTCTACAATAGTCATACAACCACCATGTTCAGTCTACAGTAGTCCCATAACCACCATGTTCAGTCTACAGTAGTCCTATAACCACCATGTTCAGTCTACAGTAGTCCTATAACCACCATGTTCAGTCTACAGTAGTCATATAACCACCATGTTCAGTCTACAATAGTCATATAACCACCATGTTCAGTCTACAGTAGTCCTATAACCACCATGTTCAGTCTACAGTAGTCCTATAACCACCATGTTCAGTCTACAGTAGTCCTATAATCACCATGTTCAGTCTACAGTAGTCCTATAACCACCATGTTCAGTCTACAGTAGTCCTATAACCACCATGTTCAGTCTACAGTAGTCCTACAACCACCATGTTCAGTCTACAGTAGTCCCATAACCACCATGTTCAGTCTACAGTAGTCCTATAACCACCATGTTCAGTCTACAGTAGTCCTACAACCACCATGTTCAGTCTACAGTAGTCCCATAACCACCATGTTCAGTCTACAGTAGTCCCATAACCATCATGTTCAGTCTACAGTAGTCCTACAACCACCATGTTCAGTCTACAGTAGTCCTATAACCACCATGTTCAGTCTACAGTAGTCCTACAACCACCATGTTCAGTCTACAGTAGTCCTATAACCACCATGTTCAGTCTACAGTAGTCCTATAACCACCATGTTCAGTCTACAGTAGTCCTATAACCACCATGTTCAGTCTACAGTAGTCCTATAACCACCATGTTCAGTCTACAGTAGTCCTACAACCACCATCTTCAGTCTACAGTAGTCCTATAACCACCATGTTCAGTCTACATTAGTCCTATAACCACCATGTTCAGTCTACTGTAGTCCTATAACCACCATGTTCAGTCTACAGTAGTCCTATAACCACCATGTTCAGTCTACAGTAGTCCTATAACCACCATGTTCAGTCTACAGTAGTCCTATAACCACCATGTTCAGTCTACAGTAGTCCTATAACCACCATGTTCAGTCTACAGTAGTCCTACAACCACCATGTTCAGTCTACAGTAGTCCTATAACCACCATGTTCAGTCTACAGTAGTCCTATAACCACCATGTTCAGTCTACAGTAGTCCTATAACAACCATGTTCAGTCTGCAATAGTCCTATAACCACCATGTTCAGTCTACAATAGTCCTACAACCACCATGTTCAGTCTACAATAGTCCTATAACCACCATGTTCAGTCTACAGTAGTCCTATAACCACCATGTTCAGTCTACAGTAGTCCTATAACCACCATGTTCAGTCTACAATAGTCCTATAACCACCATGTTCAGTCTACAGTAGTCCTATAACCAACATGTTCAGTCTACAGTAGTCCTATAACCACCATGTTCAGTCTACAGAAGTCCTATAACCACCATGTTCAGTCTACAGTAGTCCTATAACCACCATGTTCAGTCTACAATAGTCATACAACCACCATGTTCAGTCTACAGTAGTCCCATAACCACCATGTTCAGTCTACAGTAGTCCTATAACCACCATGTTCAGTCTACAGTAGTCCTATAACCACCATGTTCAGTCTACAGTAGTCATATAACCACCATGTTCAGTCTACAATAGTCATATAACCACCATGTTCAGTCTACAGTAGTCCTATAACCACCATGTTCAGTCTACAGTAGTCCTATAACCACCATGTTCAGTCTACAGTAGTCCTATAATCACCATGTTCAGTCTACAGTAGTCCTATAACCACCATGTTCAGTCTACAGTAGTCCTATAACCACCATGTTCAGTCTACAGTAGTCCTACAACCACCATGTTCAGTCTACAGTAGTCCCGTAACCACCATGTTCAGTCTACAGTAGTCCTATAACCACCATGTTCAGTCTACAGTAGTCCTACAACCACCATGTTCAGTCTACAGTAGTCCCATAACCACCATGTTCAGTCTACAGTAGTCCCATAACCATCATGTTCAGTCTACAGTAGTCCTACAACCACCATGTTCAGTCTACAGTAGTCCTATAACCACCATGTTCAGTCTACAGTAGTCCTATAACCACCATGTTCAGTCTACAGTAGTCCTACAACCACCATGTTCAGTCTACAGTAGTCCTATAACCACCATGTTCAGTCTACAGTAGTCCTATAACCACCATGTTCAGTCTACAGTAGTCCTATAACCACCATGTTCAGTCTACAGTAGTCCTATAACCACCATGTTCAGTCTACAGTAGTCCTACAACCACCATCTTCAGTCTACAGTAGTCCTATAACCACCATGTTCAGTCTACATTAGTCCTATAACCACCATGTTCAGTCTACTGTAGTCCTATAACCACCATGTTCAGTCTACAGTAGTCCTATAACCACCATGTTCAGTCTACAGTAGTCCTATAACCACCATGTTCAGTCTACAGTAGTCCTATAACCACCATGTTCAGTCTACAGTAGTCCTATAACCACCATGTTCAGTCTACAGTAGTCCTACAACCACCATGTTCAGTCTACAGTAGTCCTATAACCACCATGTTCAGTCTACAGTAGTCCTATAACCACCATGTTCAGTCTACAGTAGTCCTATAACAACCATGTTCAGTCTGCAATAGTCCTATAACCACCATGTTCAGTCTACAATAGTCCTACAACCACCATGTTCAGTCTACAATAGTCCTATAATCACCATGTTCAGTCTACAGTAGTCCTATAACCACCATGTTCAGTCTACAGTAGTCCTATAACCACCATGTTCAGTCTACAATAGTCCTATAACCACCATGTTCAGTCTACAGTAGTCCTATAACCAACATGTTCAGTCTACAGTAGTCCTATAACCACCATGTTCAGTCTACAGAAGTCCTATAACCACCATGTTCAGTCTACAGTAGTCCTATAACCACCATGTTCAGTCTACAGTAGTCCTATAACCACCATGTTCAGTCTACAGTAGTCCTATAACCACCATGTTCAGTGTACAGTAGTCCTTTAACCACCATGTTCAGTCTACAGTAGTCCGATAACCACCATGTTCAGTCTACAGTAGTCCTATAACCACCATGTTCAGTCTACAGTAGTCCTATAACCACCATATTCAGTCTACAGTAGTCCTATAACCACCATGTTCAGTCTACAGTAGTCCTACAACCACCATGTTCAGTCAACAGTAGTCCTATAACCACCATGTTCAGTCTACAGTAGTCCTATAATCACCATGTTCAGTCTACAGTAGTCCTATAACCACCATGTTCAGTCTACAGTAGTCCTATAACCACCATGTTCAGTCTACAGTAGTCCTATAACCACCATGTTCAGTCTACAGTAGTCCTACAACCACCATGTTCAGTCTACAGTAGTCCTATAACCACCATGTTCAGTCTACAGTAGTCCTATAACCACCATGTTCAGTCTACAGTAGTCCTATAACCACCATGTTCAGTCTGCAATAGTCCTATAACCACCATGTTCAGTCTACAATAGTCCTACAACCACCATGTTCAGTCTACAGTAGTCCTATAACCACCATGTTCAGTCTACAGTAGTCCTATAACCACCATGTTCAGTCTACAGTAGTCCTATAACCACCATGTTCAGTCTACAATAGTCCTATAACCACCATGTTCAGTCTACAGTAGTCCTATAACCACCATGTTCAGTCTACAGTAGTCCTATAACCACCATGTTCAGTCTACAGTAGTCCTATAACCACCATGTTCAGTCTACAGTAGTCCTATAACCACCATGTTCAGTCTACAGTAGTCCTATAACCAACATGTTCAGTCTACAGTAGTCCTATAACCACCATGTTCAGTCTACAGTAGTCCTACAACCACCATGTTCAGTCTACAGTAGTCCTATAACCACCATGTTCAGTCTACAGTAGTCCTACAACCACCATGTTCAGTCTACAGTAGTCCTATAACCACCATGTTCAGTCTACAGTAGTCCTATAACCACCATATTTAGTCTACAGTAGTCCTATAACCACCATGTTCAGTCTACAATAGTCCTACAACCACCATGTTCAGTCTACAGTAGTCCTATAACCACCATGTTCAGTCTACAGTAGTCCTATAACCACCATGTTCAGTCTACAGTAGTCCTATAACCACCATGTTCAGTCTACAGTAGTCCTATAACCACCATGTTCAGTCTACAGTAGTCCTATAACCACCATGTTCAGTCTACAGTAGTCCTACAACCACCATGTTCAGTCTACAGTAGTCCTATAACCACCATGTTCAGTCTACAGTAGTCCTACAACCACCATGTTCAGTCTACAGTAGTCCTATAACCACCATGTTCAGTCTACAGTAGTCCTATAACCACCATATTCAGTCTACAGTAGTCCTATAACCACCATGTTCAGTCTACAGTAGTCCTACAACCACCATGTTCAGTCTACAGTAGTCATATAACCACCATGTTAAGTCTACAATAGTCCTAAACCACCATGTTCAGTCTACAATAGTCCTGCGACCACCGTGTTCAGTCTACAGTAGTCCTATAACCACCATGTTCAGTCTACAGTAGTCCTATAACCACCATGTTCAGTCTACAGCAGTCCTATAACCACCATGTTCAGTCTACAGTAGTCATATAACCACCATGTTCAGTCTACAGTAGTCCTATAACCACCATGTTCAGTCTACAGTAGTCCTATAACCACCATGTTCAGTCTACAGTAGTCCTATAACCACCATGTTCAGTCTACAGTAGTCCTATAACCACCATATTCAGTCTACAGTAGTCCTATAACCACCATGTTCAGTCTACAATAGTCCTACAACCACCATGTTCAGTCTACAGTAGTCCTATAACCACCATGTTCAGTCTACAGTAGTCCTATAACCACCATGTTCAGTCTACAGTAGTCCTATAACCACCATGTTCAGTCTACAGTAGTCCTATAACCACCATGTTCAGTCTACAGTAGTCCTATAACCACCATGTTCAGTCTACAGTAGTCCTACAACCACCATGTTCAGTCTACAGTAGTCCTATAACCACCATGTTCAGTCTACAGTAGTCCTACAACCACCATGTTCAGTCTACAGTAGTCCTATAACCACCATGTTCAGTCTACAGTAGTCATATAACCACCATATTCAGTCTACAGTAGTCCTATAACCACCATGTTCAGTCTACAGTAGTCCTACAACCACCATGTTCAGTCTACAGTAGTCATATAACCACCATGTTAAGTCTACAATGGTCCTAAACCACCATGTTCAGTCTACAATAGTCCTGCGACCACCGTGTTCAGTCTACAGTAGTCCTATAACCACCATGTTCAGTCTACAGTAGTCCTATAACCACCATGTTCAGTCTACAGCAGTCCTATAACCACCATGTTCAGTCTACAGTAGTCATATAACCACCATGTTCAGTCTACAGTAGTCCTATAACCACCATGTTCAGTCTACAGTAGTCCTATAACCACCATGTTCAGTCTACAGTAGTCCTATAACCACCATGTTCAGTCTACAGTAGTCCTATAACCACCATGTTCAGTCTACAGTAGTCCTATTATCACCATGTTCAGTCTGCAATAGTCCTATAACCACCATGTTCAGTCTACAGTAGTCCTATAACCACCATGTTCAGTCTACAGTAGTCCTATAACCACCATGTTCAGTCTACAGTAGTCCTATAACCCCCATGTTCAGTCTACAGTAGTCCTACAACCACCATGTTCAGTCTACAGTAGTCCTATAACCACCATGTACAGTCTACAATAGTCCTATAACCACCATGTTCATTCTACAGTAGTCCTATAACCACCATGTTCAGTCTACAGTAGTCCTATAACCACCATGTTCAGTCTACAGTAGTCCTATAACCACCATGTTCAGTCTACAGTAGTCCTATAACCACCATGTTCAGTCTACAGTAGTCCTATAACCACCATGTTCAGTCTACAGTAGTCCTATAACCACCATGTTCAGTCTACAGTAGTCCTATAACCACCATGTTCAGTCTGCAATAGTCCTATAACCACCATGTTCAGTCTACAATAGTCCTACAACCACCATGTTCAGTCTACAGTAGTCCTATAACCACCATGTTCAGTCTACAGTAGTCCTATAACCACCATGTTCAGTCTACAGTAGTCCTATAACCACCATGTTCAGTCTACAATAGTCCTATAACCACCATGTTCAGTCTACAGTAGTCCTATAACCACCATGTTCAGTCTACAGTAGTCCTATAACCACCATGTTCAGTCTACAGTAGTCCTATAACCACCATGTTCAGTCTACAGTAGTCCTATAACCACCATGTTCAGTCTACAGTAGTCCTATAACCAACATGTTCAGTCTACAGTAGTCCTATAACCACCATGTTCAGTCTACAGTAGTCCTACAACCACCATGTTCAGTCTACAGTAGTCCTATAACCACCATGTTCAGTCTACAATAGTCCTAAACCACCATGTTCAGTCTACAGTAGTCCTGCGACCACCGTGTTCAGTCTACAGTAGTCCTATAACCACCATGTTCAGTCTACAGTAGTCCTATAACCACCATGTTCAGTCTACAGCAGTCCTATAACCACCATGTTCAGTCTACAGTAGTCATATAACCACCATGTTCAGTCTACAGTAGTCCTATAACCACCATGTTCAGTCTACAGTAGTCCTATAACCACCATGTTCAGTCTACAGTAGTCCTATAACCACCATGTTCAGTCTACAGTAGTCCTATAACCACCATATTCAGTCTACAGTAGTCCTATAACCACCATGTTCAGTCTACAATAGTCCTACAACCACCATGTTCAGTCTACAGTAGTCCTATAACCACCATGTTCAGTCTACAGTAGTCCTATAACCACCATGTTCAGTCTACAGTAGTCCTATAACCACCATGTTCAGTCTACAGTAGTCCTATAACCACCATGTTCAGTCTACAGTAGTCCTATAACCACCATGTTCAGTCTACAGTAGTCCTACAACCACCATGTTCAGTCTACAGTAGTCCTATAACCACCATGTTCAGTCTACAGTAGTCCTACAACCACCATGTTCAGTCTACAGTAGTCCTATAACCACCATGTTCAGTCTACAGTAGTCCTATAACCACCATATTCAGTCTACAGTAGTCCTATAACCACCATGTTCAGTCTACAGTAGTCCTACAACCACCATGTTCAGTCTACAGTAGTCATATAACCACCATGTTAAGTCTACAATAGTCCTAAACCACCATGTTCAGTCTACAATAGTCCTGCGACCACCGTGTTCAGTCTACAGTAGTCCTATAACCACCATGTTCAGTCTACAGTAGTCCTATAACCACCATGTTCAGTCTACAGCAGTCCTATAACCACCATGTTCAGTCTACAGTAGTCATATAACCACCATGTTCAGTCTACAGTAGTCCTATAACCACCATGTTCAGTCTACAGTAGTCCTATAACCACCATGTTCAGTCTACAGTAGTCCTATAACCACCATGTTCAGTCTACAGTAGTCCTATAACCACCATGTTCAGTCTACAGTAGTCCTATTACCACCATGTTCAGTCTGCAATAGTCCTATAACCACCATGTTCAGTCTACAGTAGTCCTATAACCACCATGTTCAGTCTACAGTAGTCCTATAACCACCATGTTCAGTCTACAGTAGTCCTATAACCCCCATGTTCAGTCTACAGTAGTCCTACAACCACCATGTTCAGTCTACAGTAGTCCTATAACCACCATGTACAGTCTACAATAGTCCTATAACCACCATGTTCATTCTACAGTAGTCCTATAACCACCATGTTCAGTCTACAGTAGTCCTATAACCACCATGTTCAGTCTACAGTAGTCCTATAACCACCATGTTCAGTCTACAGTAGTCCTATAACCACCATGTTCAGTCTACAGTAGTCCTATAACCACCATGTTCAGTCTACAGTAGTCCTATAACCACCATGTTCAGTCTACATTAGTCCTATAACCACCATGTTCAGTCTACAATAGTCATATAACCACCATGTTCAGTCTACAATAGTCCTACAACCACCATGTTCAGTCTACAGTAGTCCTATAACCACCATGTTCAGTCTACATTAGTCCTATAACCACCATGTTCAGTCTACAGTAGTCCTATAACCACCATGTTCAGTCTACAGTAGTCCTACAACCACCATGTTCAGTCTACGGTAGTCCCATAACCATCATGTTCAGTCTACAGTAGTCCTATAACCACCATGTTCAGTCTACAGTAGTCCTATAACCACCATGTTCAGTCTACAGTAGTCCTATAACCACCATGTTCAGTCTACAGTAGTCCTATAACCACCATGTTCAGTCTACAGTAGTCCTATAACCACCATGTTCAGTCTACAGTAGTCCTATAACCACCATGTTCAGTCTACAGTAGTCCTACAACCACCATGTTCAGTCTACGGTAGTCCCATAACCATCATGTTCAGTCTACAGTAGTCCTATAACCACCGTGTTCAGTCTACAGTAGTCCTATAACCACCATGTTCAGTCTACAGTAGTCCTATAACCACCATATTCAGTCTACTGTTGTCCTATAACCACCATGTTCAGTCTACAGTAGTCCTATAACCACCATGTTCAGTCTACAGTAGTCCTATAACCACCATGTTCAGTTTACAGTAGTCCTATAACCACCATGTTCAGTCTACAGTAGTCCTATAACCACCATGTTCAGTCTACAATAGTCCTATAACCACCATGTTCAGTCTACAGTAGTCCTATAACCACCATGTTCTGTCTGCAATAGTCCTATAACCACCATGTTCAGTCTACAGTAGTCCTATAACCACCATGTTCAGTCTACAGTAGTCCTATAACCGCCATGTTCAGTCTACAGTAGTCCTATAACCACCATGTTCAGTCTACGGTAGTCCTATAACCACCATATTCAGTCTACAGTAGTCCTATAACCACCATGTTCAGTCTACAGTAGTCCTATAACCACCATGTTCAGTCTACAGTAGTCCTATAACCACCATGTTCTGTCTGCAATAGTCCTATAACCACCATGTTCAGTCTACAATAGTCCTATAACCACCATGTTCAGTCTACAGTAGTCCTATAACCACCATGTTCAGTCTACAGTAGTCCTATAACCACCATGTTCAGTCTACAGTAGTCCTATAACCACCATGTTCAGTCTACAGTAGTCCTATAACCACCATGTTCAGTCTACAGTAGTCCTATAACCACCATGTTCAGTCTACAGTAGTCCTATAACCACCATGTTCAGTCTACAGTAGTCCTATAACCACCATGTTCAGTCTACAGTAGTCCCATAACCACCATGTTCAGTCTACAGTAGTCCTATAACCACCATGTTCAGTCTACAGTAGTCCCATAACCACCATGTTCAGTCTACAATAGTCCTAAACCACCATGTTCAGTCTACAGTAGTCCCATAACCACCATGTTCAGTCTACAGTAGTCCTATAACCACCATGTTCAGTCTACAGTAGTCCTATATCCACCATGTTCAGTCTACAATAGTCCTAAACCACCATGTTCAGTCTACAGTAGTCCCATAACCACCATGTTCAGTCTACTGTAGTCCTATAACCACCATGTTCAGTCTACAGTAGTCCTATAACCACCATGTTCAGTCTACAGTAGTCCTATAACCACCATATTCAGTCTACAGTAGTCCTACAACCACCATGTTCAGTCTACAGTAGTCCTATAACCACCATGTTCAGTCTACAGTAGTCCTATAACCACCATGTTCAGTCTACAGTAGTCCTATAATCACCAAGTACAGTCTACAGTAGTCCTATAACCACCATGTTCAGTGTACAATAGTCCTATAACCACCATGTTCAGTCTACAGTAGTCCTATAACCACCATGTTCAGTCTACAATAGTCCTATAACCACCATGTTCAGTCTACAGTAGTCCTATAACCACCATGTTCAGTCTACAGTAGTCCTATAACCACCATGTTCAGTCTACAGTAGTCCTATAACCACCATGTTCAGTCTACAGTAGTCCTATAACCACCATGTTCAGTCTACAGTAGTCCTATAACCACCATGTTCAGTCTACAGTAGTCCTATAACCACCATGTTCAGTCTACAGTAGTCCTATAACCACCATGTTCAGTCTACAGTAGTCCCATAACCACCATGTTCAGTCTACTGTAGTCCTATAACCACCATGTTCAGTCTACAGTAGTCCTATAACCACCATGTTCAGTCTACAGTAGTCCTATAACCACCATATTCAGTCTACAGTAGTCCTACAACCACCATGTTCAGTCTACAGTAGTCCTATAACCACCATGTTCAGTCTACAGTAGTCCTATAACCACCATGTTCAGTCTACAGTAGTCCTATAATCACCAAGTACAGTCTACAGTAGTCCTATAACCACCATGTTCAGTCTACAATAGTCCTATAACCACCATGTTCAGTCTACAGTAGTCCTATAACCACCATGTTCAGTCTACAATAGTCCTATAACCACCATGTTCAGTCTACAATAGTCCTACAACCACCATGTTCAGTTTACAGTAGTCCTATAACCACCATGTTCAGTCTACAGTAGTCCTATAACCACCATGTTCAGTCTACAGTAGTCCTATAACCACCATATTCAGTCTACAGTAGTCCTATAACCACCATGTTCAGTCTACAGTAGTCCTACAACCTATTGCAAATCAAATTCCAACACAGGCGTTGAAAGAGTTCAACTTTCTTTGACATCATGAACCTGAAGCCTTCCATTCCTGGAAGGAAACCCTAAACCGTGTCCCAAATAGCACCCTATTCCCTATGTAGTGCACTACTGTTGACCAGGGCCATTAGCGTTCTGTTTCAAAGTAGTTTACCGTATAGGAAATAGGGTGTCATTTGGGATGAAAGCCAGGCCCTAACACAATGCAGAGTACAGTGGCTTATCACATTAATGATTATTGACTTCCTCCTCAACCATCAATACCATCAACTCATCTTTACAGACTGGAAGCCTGGAGACACATTAAGCCAGTGGAGAAGGCCACTCAGCAGAATCCCTCACTACATCAGAGTCCATCAGAATCCCTCACTACATCAGTGTCCATCAGAATCCCTCACTACATCAGTGTCCATCAGTATCCCTCACTACATCAGCGTCCATCAGTATCCCTCACTACACCAGTGTCCATCAGTATCCCTCAGTACATCAGTGTCCATCAGAATCCCTCACTTCATCAGAATCCCTTTAGCTTCATGAGTTCAAGGGGACATTTCCTAACCCTCTGAAAACTATGAGTTTTCTTTACGGTAATAACCCTGTGAAAACTACGAGTTTTCTTTACGGTAATAACCCTGTGAAAACTAAGAGTTTTCTTTACGGTAATAACCCTGTGAAAACTACGAGTTTTCTTTACGGTAATAACCCTGTGAAAACTAAGAGTTTTCTTTACGGTAATAACCCTGTGAAAACTAAGAGTTTTCTTTACGGTAATAACCCTGTGAAAACTAAGTGTTTTCTTTACGGTAATAACCCTGTGAAAACTACGAGTTTTCTTTACGGTAATAACCCTGTGAAAACTAAGAGTTTTCTTTACGGTAATAACCCTGTGAAAACTAAGTGTTTTCTTTACGGTAATAATCCTGTGAAAACTACGAGTTTTCTTTACGGTAATAACCCTGTGAAAACTAAGAGTTTTCTTTACGGTAATAACCCTGTGAAAACTAAGTGTTTTCTTTACGGTAATAACCCTGTGAAAACTAAGAGTTTTCTTTACGGTAATAACCCTGTGAAAACTAAGAGTTTTCTTTACGGTAATAACCCTGTGAAAACTACGAGTTTTCTTTACGGTAATAACCCTGTGAAAACTAAGAGTTTTCTTTACGGTAATAACCCTGTGAAAACTAAGTGTTTTCTTTGCGTTAATAATCCTGTGAAAACTAAGAGTTTTCTTTACGGTAATAACCCTGTGAAAACTAAGAGTTTTCTTTACGGTAATAACCCTGTGAAAACTAAGTGTTTTCTTTACGGTAATAACCCTGTGAAAACTAAGAGTTTTCTTTACGGTAATAACCCTGTGAAAACTAAGAGTTTTCTTTACGGTAATAACCCTGTGAAAACTAAGTGTTTTCTTTACGGTAATAACCCTGTGAAAACTAAGAGTTTTCTTTACGGTAATAACCCTGTGAAAACTAAGAGTTTTCTTTACGGTAATAACCCTGTGAAAACTAAGTGTTTTCTTTACGGTAATAACCCTGTGAAAATTAAGAGTTTTCTTTATGGTATTAACCCTGTGAAAACTAAGAGTTTTCTTTACGGTAATAACCCTGTGAAAACTAAGAGTTTTCTTTACGGTAATAACCCTGTGAAAACTAAGAGTTTTCTTTATGGTAATAACCCTGTGAAAACTACGAGTTTTCTTTATGGTAATAACCCTGTGAAAACTAAGTGTTTTCTTTACGGTAATAACC
This sequence comes from Coregonus lavaretus, assembly GCF_964263955.1. NCBI lineage: Eukaryota > Metazoa > Chordata > Actinopteri > Salmoniformes > Salmonidae > Coregonus > Coregonus lavaretus. The sequence goes on along the minus strand of NW_028156126.1, from coordinate 4,099 downwards.
CTGTGAAAACTAAGAGTTTTCTTTACAGTAATAACCCTGTGAAAACTACAAGTTTTCTTACAGTAATAACCCTGTGAAAACCAAAACTTCTAGGTTTAAGAAGACATATTCACCAATCAGAAACTATTCATATATAATAAAATAGTGGGTACATTTGTGGACATAAATCCTACTTATTGCACCTTCAAGAAGACAGCTGCTTAATACAAAGACACAGTGTCTAATTATACTGCAAGTCTCATGTCATGTCCCTACTTAATGCTGCAACAAGCCAGCCAACCAACCAACCAACATAAAGTATTGGTATGAAATAGTGCCCCAGGTCCTAGTGTGCAGCAGCCACCGAGCCAAAACAACTTAATAGATTAATTGGGAGCCAACAAAGATAATGAGGCCTTTGGGGTTTTAACGATGATTCCACCCCTCGTCAACGGTTGCAGCATCAGACCTAGCCCATGTGTTTGTGCGTGCGTGTGTGAGTGTGTGTGTGTGTGTGTGTGTGTGTGTACGTGTGTGTGTGTGTGTGTGTGTGTGAGTGAGTGTGAGAGTGTGTGTGTGTGTGCCTGTGTGTGTGAGTGTGTGTGAGTGTGTGTGTGTGTGTGTGTGTGTGTGTGTGTGTGTGTGTGTGTGTGTGTGTGTGTGTGTGTGTGTGTGTGTGTGTGTGAGTGTGTGTGTGTGTGTGTGTGTGTGTGTGTGTGTGTGTGTGTGTGCGTGCGTGTGTGTGTGTGTGTGCGTGAGTGTCGTTCTGTGTAGCGCTGCTGTGAAATCTAGATAATTAGCCTGGGACTGTTGTGTCACTGTCCGAGAATTAGCAGGAGGAGAAAGGCAAACACGGCTCATTAGAAATGGTGGTTGGTTCAGTCAGACGGAAGGAAGGGGGCTTGGTGGTGGTGGGATCAGTCAGACAGAAGGAAGGGGCTTGGTGGTGGTGGGATCAGTCAGACAGAAGGAAGGGGGCTTGGTGGTGGTGGGATCAGTCAGACAGAAGGAAGGGGCTTGGTGGTGGTGGGATCAGTCAGACAGAAGGAAGGGGCTTGGTGGTGGTGGGATCAGTCAGACAGAAGGAAGGAGGCTTGGTGGTGGTGGGATCAGTCAGACAGAAGGAAGGGGCTTGGTGGTGGGATCAGTCAGACAGAAGGAAGGGGGCTTGGTGGTGGTGGGATCAGTCAGACAGAAGGAAGGGAGCTTGGTGGTGGTGGGATCAGTCAGACAGAAGGAAGGGGCTTGGTGGTGGTGGGATCAGTCAGACAGAAGGAAGGGGCTTGGTGGTGGTGGGATCAGTCAGACAGAAGGAAGGGGCTTGGTGGTGGTGGGATCAGTCAGACAGAAGGAAGGAGGCTTGGTGGTGGTGGGATCAGTCAGACAGAAGGAAGGGAGCTTGGTGGTGGTGGGATCAGTCAGACAGAAGGAAGGGGCTTGGTGGTGGTGGGATCAGTCAGACAGAAGGAAGGGGCTTGGTGGTGGTGGGATCAGTCAGACAGAAGGAAGGGGCTTGGTGGTGGTGGGATCAGTCAGACAGAAGGAAGGGGCTTGGTGGTGGTGGGATCAGTCAGACAGAATGAAGGAGGCTTGGTGGTGGTGGGATCAGTCAGACAGAAGGAAGGGGCTTGGTGGTGGTGGGATCAGTCAGACAGAAGGAAGGGGCTTGGTGGTGGTGGGATCAGTCAGACAGAAGGAAGGGGCTTGGTGGTGGTGGGATCAGTCAGACAGAAGGAAGGGGCTTGGTGGTGGTGGGATCAGTCAGACAGAAGGAAGGGGCTTGGTGGTGGTGGGATCAGTCAGACAGAAGGAAGGGGCTTGGTGGTGGTGGGATCAGTCAGACAGAAGGAAGGGGCTTGGTGGTGGTGGGATCAGTCAGACAGAAGGAAGGGGGCTTGGTGGTGGTGGGATCAGTCAGACAGAAGGAAGGGGGCTTGGTAGTGGTGGGATCAGTCAGACAGAAGGAAGGGGCTTGGTGGTGGTGGGATCAGTCAGACAGAAGGAAGGGGCTTGGTGGTGGTGGGATCAGTCAGACAGAAGGAAGGAGGCTTGGTGGTGGTGGGATCAGTCAGACAGAAGGAAGGGGGGTTGGTTGGAGGTTGGATCTGCATTCCAAATGGCACCATATTCCCTACCTAGTGCACTACTTTGGTTATAAAGGGAACAGGGTGCTATTTGGAACACACAATGGGTGTTTGGTTCATTTCCAGCCAGGTATCATAGCAGGCTCACATATGACTTCTGTTGTTTTCATACAGTTAATGTTTCATCAAATCAGCCAACCTTCAAATTAGCATAGAGTGGGTCACATGAGCCCTAATCAAAAGTATTGCACCACTAGGGAGTAGGGTGCCATTTGACATAAAGTCATAGTGTGTCACTTAGTTAGCCAGTGAATGTGTTCTGTTCTCTAAACCTTGTAATGAGTATTGTGAATCCATTCTTCTTTTGTGTGTTTGTTATCCTGGTGCTTCTTGGGCAGAGATCAGCCATGTTAGCGGAGCCCGGCTAGCTAGCTTTATAGGTCTGCATTTGGGCCAGATATCAGCCATGTTAGCGGAGCCTGGCTAGCTAGCTTTATAGGTCTGCATTTGGGCCAGATATCAGCCATGTTAGCGGAGCCTTGCTAGCTAGCTTTATAGGTCTGCATTTGGGCAGAGATCAGCCATGTTAGCGGAGCCTGGCCAGCTAGCTTTATAGGTCTGCATTTGGGCCAGATATCAGCCATGTTAGCGGAGCCCGGCTAGCTAGCTTTATAGGTCTGCATTTGGGCAGAGATCAGCCATGTTAGCGGAGCCTGGCTAGCTAGCTTTATAGGTCTGCATTTGGGCAGAGATCAGCCATGTTAGCAGAGCCTGGCTAGCTAGCTTTATAGGTCTGCATTTGGGCAGAGATCAGCCATGTTAGCGGAGCCTGGCCAGCTAGCTTTATAGGTCTGCATTTGGGCCAGATATCAGCCATGTTAGCGGAGCCCGGCTAGCTAGCTTTATAGGTCTGCATTTGGGCAGAGATCAGCCATGTTAGCGGAGCCCGGCTAGCTAGCTTTATAGGTCTGCATTTGGGCAGAGATCAGCCATGTTAGCGGAGCCTGGCTAGCTAGCTTTATAGGTCTGCATTTGGGCAGAGATCAGCCATGTTAGCGGAGCCCTGCTAGCTAGCTTTATAGGTCTGCATTTGGGCCATATATCAGCCATGTTAGCGGAGCCTGGCTAGCTAGCTTTATAGGTCTGCATTTGGGCAGAGATCAGCCATTTTAGCGGAGCCTTGCTAGCTAGCTTTATAGGTCTGCATTTGGGCAGATATCAGCCATGTTAGCGGAGCCCTAATAGCTAGCTTTATAGGTCTGCATTTGGGCAGAGATCAGCCATGGTAGCGGAGCCCGGCTAGCTAGCTTTATAGGTCTGCATTTGGGCAGAGATCAGCTATGTTAGCAGAGCCCGGCCAGCTAGCTTTATAGGTCTGCATTTGGGCAGAGATCAGCTATGTTAGCAGAGCCCGGCCAGCTAGCTTTATAGGTCTGCATTTGGGCAGAGATCAGCCATGTTAGCGGAGCCCGGCTAGCTAGCTTTATAGGTCTGCATTTGGGCAGAGATCAGCCATGGTAGCGGAGCCCGGCTAGCTAGCTTTATAGGTCTGCATTTGGGCAGAGATCAGCCATGGTAGCGGAGCCTGGCTAGCTAGCTTTATAGGTCTGCATTTGGGCAGAGATCAGCTATGTTAGCAGAGCCCGGCCAGCTAGCTTTATAGGTCTGCATTTGGGCCAGATATCAGCCATGTTAGCGGAGCCCGGCTAGCTAGCTTTATAGGTCTGCATTTGGGCAGAGATCAGCCATGTTAGCGGAGCCTGGCTAGCTAGCTAGTTTTATAGGTATGCGTCCCAAATGGCACCCTATTTCCTACATAGTGCACTACTTTTGACCAGAACCCTGAATGCCCTGGTGCACTTTGTAGGGCGTAGGGTGCAATTTGGGATGCATTTGAGATCAGCCCTGTTAGCGGAGCCTGAGACTGCATCTGTATGGCTGGCTCTAGGCTGTTTACTGTTAGCCCTATTGCCATTGGCTGGCTGTAGGCTGTTTACTGTTAGTCGTATTGCCATTGGCTGGCTGTAGGCTGTTTA
>NW_028156127.1:0-58430 GCF_964263955.1 Coregonus lavaretus | reverse complement strand
GTACCTAACAGTACTTAACATGTACCTAATAGTAGATAACATGTACCAAACAGTACTTAACATGTACCTAACAGTAGTTAATATGTACCTAACAGTAGATAACATGTACCTAACAGTAGATAACATGTACCTAACAGTAGATAACATGTACCTAACAGTAGATAACATGTACCTAACAGTAGATAACATGTACTTAACATGTACCTAACAGTAGATAACATGTACCTAATAGTAGATAACATGTACCTAACAGTAGATAACATGTACCTAACAGTAGATAACATGTACCTAACAGTAGATAACATGTACTTAACATGTACCTAACAGTAGATAACATGTACCTAATAGTAGATAACATGTACCTAATAGTAGATAACATGTACCTAACAGTAGATAACATGTACCTAACAGTAGATAACATGTACTTAACATGTACCTAATAGTAGATAACATGTACCTAACAGTAGATAACATGTACCTAACAGTAGATAATATGTACCTAACAGTAGATAACATGTACCTAACAGTAGATAACATGTACATAACATTTACCTAACAGTAGATAACATGTACCTAATAGTAGATAACATGTACCTAACAGTAGATAACATGTACCTAACAGTACTTAACATGTACCTAACAGTAGTTTAACATGTACCTAACAGTAGATAACATGTACCTAACAGTAGTTTAACATGTACCTAACAGTAGATAACATGTACCTAACAGTAGATAACATGTACCTAACAGTAGATAACATGTACCTAACAGTAGATAACATGTACCTAATAGTAGATAACATGTACCTAACAGTAGATAACATGTACCTAATAGTAGATAACATGTACCTAACAGTAGATAACATGTACCTAACAGTAGATAACATGTACCTAACAGTAGATAACATGTACCTAATAGTAGATAACATGTACCTAACAGTAGTTAATATGTACCTAACAGTAGATAACATGTACTTAACATGTACCTAACAGTAGATAACATGTACCTAATAGTAGATAACATGTACCTAACAGTACTTAACATGTACCTAACAGTAGATAACATGTACTTAACATGTACCTAACAGTAGATAACATGTACCTAACAGTACTTAACATGTACCTAACAGTAGATAACATGTACTTAACATGTACCTAACAGTAGATAACATGTACCTAATAGTAGATAACATGTACCTAACAGTACTTAACATGTACCTAACAGTAGATAACATGTACTTAACATGTACCTAACAGTAGATAACATGTACCTAATAGTAGATAACATGTACCTAACAGTACTTAACATGTACCTAACAGTACTTAACATGTACCTAACAGTAGATAACATGTACCTAACAGTACTTAACATGTACCTAATAGTAGATAACATGTGCCTAATAGTAGATAACATGTACCTAACAGTACTTAACATGTACCTAACAGTAGATAACATGTACCTAACAGTACTTAACATGTACCTAACAGTAGATAACATGTACCTAACAGTACTTAACATGTACCTAACAGTAGATAACATGTACCTAATAGTAGATAACATGTACCTAACAGTAGATAACATGTACCTAACAGTAGATAACATGTACCTAACAGTAGATAACATGTACCTAACAGTAGATAACATGTACCTAACAGTAGATAACATGTACTTAACATGTACCTAACAGTAGATAACATGTACCTAATAGTAGATAACATGTACCTAACAGTAGATAACATGTACCTAACAGTAGATAACATGTACCTAACAGTAGATAACATGTACCTAACAGTAGATAACATGTACTTAACATGTACCTAACAGTAGATAACATGTACCTAATAGTAGATAACATGTACCTAACAGTAGATAACATGTACCTAATAGTAGATAACATGTACCTAACAGTAGATAACATGTACCTAACAGTAGATAACATGTACCTAACAGTAGATAACATGTACCTAACAGTAGATAACATGTACCTAACAGTAGATAACATGTACCTAACAGTAGATAACATGTACTCAACATGTACCTAACAGTAGATAACATGTACCTAATAGTAGATAACATGTACCTAACAGTAGATAACATGTACCTAACAGTAGATAACATGTACCTAACAGTAGATAACATATACTTAACATGTACCTAATAGTAGATAACATGTACCTAACAGTAGATAACATGTACCTAACAGTAGATAACATGTACTTAACATGTACCTAATAGTAGATAACATGTACCTAACAGTAGATAATATGTACCTAACAGTACTTAACATGTACCTAACAGTAGATAACATGTACTTAACAGTAGATAACATGTACCTAATAGTAGATAACATGTACCTAACAGTACTTAACATGTACCTAACAGTACTTAACATGTACCTAACAGTAGATAACATGTACCTAATAGTAGATAACATGTACCTAACAGTACTTAACATGTACCTAACAGTAGATAACATGTACCTAACAGTAGATAACATGTACCTAATAGTAGATAACATGTACCTAACAGTAGATAACATGTACCTAACAGTACTTAACATGTACCTAACAGTAGATAACATGTACCTAACAGTAGATAACATGTACCTAATAGTAGATAACATGTACCTAACAGTAGATAACATGTACCTAACAGTACTTAACATGTACCTAACAGTAGATAACATGTACTTAACATGTACCTAACAGTAGATAACATGTACCTAATAGTAGATAACATGTACCTAACAGTAGATAACATGTACTTAACATGTACCTAACAGTAGATAACATGTACCTAATAGTAGATAACATGTACCTAACAGTAGATAACATGTACCTAACAGTAGATAACATGTACCTAACAGTAGATAACATATACTTAACATGTACCTAATAGTAGATAACATGTACCTAACAGTAGATAACATGTACCTAACAGTAGATAACATGTACTTAACATGTACCTAATAGTAGATAACATGTACCTAACAGTAGATAACATGTACTTAACATGTACCTAACAGTAGATAACATGTACCTAACAGTAGTTAACATGTACCTAACAGTAGATAACATGTACCTAATAGTAGATAACATGTACCTAACAGTACTTAACATGTACCTAACAGTACTTAACATGTACCTAATAGTAGATAACATGTACCTAATAGTAGATAACATGTACCTAACAGTACTTAACATGTACCTAACAGTACTTAACATGTACCTAACAGTAGATAACATGTACCTAATAGTAGATAACATGTACCTAACAGTAGATAACATGTACCTAATAGTAGATAACATGTACCTAACAGTAGATAACATGTACCTAACAGTACTTAACATGTACCTAACAGTAGATAACATGTACTTAACATGTACCTAACAGTAGATAACATGTACCTAATAGTAGATAACATGTACCTAACAGTACTTAACATGTACCTAACAGTACTTAACATGTACCTAACAGTAGATAACATGTACCTAACAGTACTTAACATGTACCTAACAGTAGATAACATGTACCTAATAGTAGATAACATGTACCTAACAGTACTTAACATGTACCTAACAGTAGATAACATGTACCTAACAGTACTTAACATGTACCTAACAGTAGATAACATGTACCTAACAGTACTTAACATGTACCTAACAGTAGATAACATGTACCTAATAGTAGATAACATGTACCTAACAGTAGATAACATGTACCTAACAGTAGATAACATGTACCTAACAGTAGATAACATGTACCTAACAGTAGATAACATGTACCTAACAGTAGATAACATGTACCTAACAGTAGATAACATGTACCTAACAGTAGATAACATGTACTTAACATGTACCTAACAGTAGATAACATGTACCTAATAGTAGATAACATGTACCTAACAGTAGATAACATGTACCTAATAGTAGATAACATGTACCTAACAGTAGATAACATGTACCTAACAGTAGATAACATGTACCTAACAGTAGATAACATGTACCTAACAGTAGATAACATGTACCTAACAGTAGATAACATGTACCTAACAGTAGATAACATGTACTCAACATGTACCTAACAGTAGATAACATGTACCTAATAGTAGATAACATGTACCTAACAGTAGATAACATGTACCTAACAGTAGATAACATGTACCTAACAGTAGATAACATATACTTAACATGTACCTAATAGTAGATAACATGTACCTAACAGTAGATAACATGTACCTAACAGTAGATAACATGTACTTAACATGTACCTAATAGTAGATAACATGTACCTAACAGTAGATAATATGTACCTAACAGTACTTAACATGTACCTAACAGTAGATAACATGTACTTAACATGTACCTAACAGTAGATAACATGTACCTAACAGTAGTTTAACATGTACCTAACAGTACTTAACATGTACCTAACAGTAGATAACATGTACCTAACAGTACTTAACATGTACCTAACAGTACTTAACATGTACCTAACAGTAGATAACATGTACCTAATAGTAGATAACATGTACCTAACAGTACTTAACATGTACCTAACAGTAGATAACATGTACCTAATAGTAGATAACATGTACCTAACAGTAGATAACATGTACCTAACAGTACTTAACATGTACCTAATAGTAGATAACATGTACCAAACAGTACTTAACATGTACCTAACAGTAGTTAATATGTACCTAACAGTAGATAACATGTACCTAACAGTAGATAACATGTACCTAACAGTAGATAACATGTACCTAACAGTAGATAACATGTACCTAACAGTAGATAACATGTACTTAACATGTACCTAACAGTAGATAACATGTACCTAATAGTAGATAACATGTACCTAACAGTAGATAACATGTACCTAACAGTAGATAACATGTACCTAACAGTAGATAACATGTACTTAACATGTACCTAACAGTAGATAACATGTACCTAATAGTAGATAACATGTACCTAATAGTAGATAACATGTACCTAACAGTAGATAACATGTACCTAACAGTAGATAACATGTACTTAACATGTACCTAATAGTAGATAACATGTACCTAACAGTAGATAACATGTACCTAACAGTAGATAATATGTACCTAACAGTAGATAACATGTACCTAACAGTAGATAACATGTACATAACATTTACCTAACAGTAGATAACATGTACCTAATAGTAGATAACATGTACCTAACAGTAGATAACATGTACCTAACAGTACTTAACATGTACCTAACAGTAGTTTAACATGTACCTAACAGTAGATAACATGTACCTAACAGTAGTTTAACATGTACCTAACAGTAGATAACATGTACCTAACAGTAGATAACATGTACCTAACAGTAGATAACATGTACCTAACAGTAGATAACATGTACCTAATAGTAGATAACATGTACCTAACAGTAGATAACATGTACCTAATAGTAGATAACATGTACCTAACAGTAGATAACATGTACCTAACAGTAGATAACATGTACCTAACAGTAGATAACATGTACCTAATAGTAGATAACATGTACCTAACAGTAGTTAATATGTACCTAACAGTAGATAACATGTACTTAACATGTACCTAACAGTAGATAACATGTACCTAATAGTAGATAACATGTACCTAACAGTACTTAACATGTACCTAACAGTAGATAACATGTACTTAACATGTACCTAACAGTAGATAACATGTACCTAACAGTACTTAACATGTACCTAACAGTAGATAACATGTACTTAACATGTACCTAACAGTAGATAACATGTACCTAATAGTAGATAACATGTACCTAACAGTACTTAACATGTACCTAACAGTAGATAACATGTACTTAACATGTACCTAACAGTAGATAACATGTACCTAATAGTAGATAACATGTACCTAACAGTACTTAACATGTACCTAACAGTACTTAACATGTACCTAACAGTAGATAACATGTACCTAACAGTACTTAACATGTACCTAATAGTAGATAACATGTGCCTAATAGTAGATAACATGTACCTAACAGTACTTAACATGTACCTAACAGTAGATAACATGTACCTAACAGTACTTAACATGTACCTAACAGTAGATAACATGTACCTAACAGTACTTAACATGTACCTAACAGTAGATAACATGTACCTAATAGTAGATAACATGTACCTAACAGTAGATAACATGTACCTAACAGTAGATAACATGTACCTAACAGTAGATAACATGTACCTAACAGTAGATAACATGTACCTAACAGTAGATAACATGTACTTAACATGTACCTAACAGTAGATAACATGTACCTAATAGTAGATAACATGTACCTAACAGTAGATAACATGTACCTAACAGTAGATAACATGTACCTAACAGTAGATAACATGTACTTAACATGTACCTAATAGTAGATAACATGTACCTAACAGTAGATAACATGTACCTAACAGTAGATAACATGTACCTAACAGTAGATAATATGTACCTAACAGTACTTAACATGTACCTAACAGTAGATAACATGTACTTAACATGTACCTAACAGTAGATAACATGTACCTAACAGTAGTTAACATGTACTTAACAGTAGATAACATGTACCTAACAGTAGTTAACATGTACCTAACAGTAGATAACATGTACCTAACAGTACTTAACATGTACCTAACAGTAGATAACATGTACTTAACATGTACCTAACAGTAGTTAACATGTACCTAACAGTACTTAACATGTACCTAACAGTAGATAACATGTACTTAACATGTACCTAACAGTAGATAACATGTACCTAATAGTAGATAACATGTACCTAACAGTAGATAACATGTACCTAACAGTAGATAACATGTACCTAATAGTAGATAACATGTACCTAACAGTAGTTAACATGTACCTAACAGTAGATAACATGTACCTAATAGTAGATAACATGTACCTAACAGTAGATAACATGTACCTAACAGTAGATAACATGTACCTAATAGTAGATAACATGTACCTAACAGTAGTTAACATGTACCTAACAGTAAATAACATGTACCTAATAGTAGATAACATGTACCTAACAGTAGTTAACATGTACCTAACAGTAGATAACATGTACCTAACAGTAGATAACATGTACCTAACAGTACTTAACATGTACCTAACAGTAGTTTAACATGTACCTAACAGTAGATAACATGTACCTAACAGTAGTTTAACATGTACCTAACAGTAGATAACATGTACCTAACAGTAGATAACATGTACCTAACAGTAGATAACATGTACCTAACAGTAGTTAACATGTACCTAACAGTAGTTAACATGTACCTAACAGTAGTTAACATGTACCTAACAGTAGATAACATGTACCTAACAGTAGTTAACATGTACCTAATAGTAGATAACATGTACCTAATAGTAGATAACATGTACCTAACAGTAGATAACATGTACCTAACAGTAGATAACATGTACCTAATAGTAGATAACATGTACCTAACAGTAGTTAATATGTACCTAACAGTAGATAACATGTACTTAACATGTACCTAACAGTAGATAACATGTACCTAACAGTAGATAACATGTACCTAATAGTAGATAACATGTACCTAACAGTAGATAACATGTACCTAACAGTAGATAATATGTACCTAACAGTACTTAACATGTACCTAACAGTAGATAACATGTACTTAACATGTACCTAACAGTAGATAACATGTACCTAACAGTAGTTTAACATGTACCTAACAGTACTTAACATGTACCTAACAGTAGATAACATGTACCTAACAGTACTTAACATGTACCTAACAGTACTTAACATGTACCTAACAGTAGATAACATGTACCTAATAGTAGATAACATGTACCTAACAGTACTTAACATGTACCTAACAGTAGATAACATGTACCTAATAGTAGATAACATGTACCTAACAGTAGATAACATGTACCTAACAGTAGATAACATGTACCTAATAGTAGATAACATGTACCTAACAGTAGATAACATGTACCTAACAGTACTTAACATGTACCTAATAGTAGATAACATGTACCAAACAGTACTTAACATGTACCTAACAGTAGTTAATATGTACCTAACAGTAGATAACATGTACCTAACAGTAGATAACATGTACCTAACAGTAGATAACATGTACCTAACAGTACTTAACATGTACCTAACAGTAGATAACATGTACTTAACATGTACCTAACAGTAGATAACATGTACCTACTAGTAGATAACATGTACCTAACAGTACTTAACATGTACCTAACAGTACTTAACATGTACCTAACAGTACTTAACATGTACCTAATAGTAGATAACATGTACCTAATAGTAGATAACATGTACCTAACAGTACTTAACATGTACCTAACAGTACTTAACATGTACCTAACAGTAGATAACTTGTACCTAATAGTAGATAACATGTACCTAACAGTACTTAACATGTACCTAACAGTAGATAACATGTACCTAACAGTAGATAACATGTACCTAATAGTAGATAACATGTACCTAACAGTAGATAACATGTACCTAACAGTACTTAACATGTACCTAATAGTAGATAACATGTACCAAACAGTACTTAACATGTACCTAACAGTAGTTAATATGTACCTAACAGTAGATAACATGTACCTAACAGTAGATAACATGTACCTAACAGTAGATAACATGTACCTAACAGTACTTAACATGTACCTAACAGTAGATAACATGTACTTAACATGTACCTAACAGTAGATAACATGTACCTAATAGTAGATAACATGTACCTAACAGTACTTAACATGTACCTAACAGTACTTAACATGTACCTAACAGTACTTAACATGTACCTAATAGTAGATAACATGTACCTAATAGTAGATAACATGTACCTAATAGTAGATAACATGTACCTAACAGTACTTAACATGTACCTAACAGTACTTAACATGTACCTAACAGTAGATAACATGTACCTAATAGTAGATAACATGTACCTAACAGTACTTAACATGTACCTAACAGTAGATAACATGTACCTAACAGTAGATAACATGTACCTAATAGTAGATAACATGTACCTAACAGTAGATAACATGTACCTAACAGTACTTAACATGTACCTAACAGTAGATAACATGTACTTAACATGTACCTAACAGTAGATAACATGTACCTAATAGTAGATAACATGTACCTAACAGTACTTAACATGTACCTAACAGTACTTAACATGTACCTAACAGTAGATAACATGTACCTAACAGTACTTAACATGTACCTAACAGTAGATAACATGTACCTAATAGTAGATAACATGTACCTAACAGTACTTAACATGTACCTAACAGTAGATAACATGTACCTAACAGTACTTAACATGTACCTAACAGTAGATAACATGTACCTAATAGTAGATAACATGTACCTAACAGTAGATAACATGTACCTAACAGTAGATAACATGTACCTAACAGTAGATAACATGTACCTAACAGTAGATAACATGTACCTAACAGTAGATAACATGTACCTAACAGTAGATAACATGTACTTAACATGTACCTAACAGTAGATAACATGTACCTAATAGTAGATAACATGTACCTAACAGTAGATAACATGTACCTAATAGTAGATAACATGTACCTAACAGTAGATAACATGTACCTAACAGTAGATAACATGTACCTAACAGTAGATAACATGTACCTAACAGTAGATAACATGTACCTAACAGTAGATAACATGTACCTAACAGTAGATAACATGTACTTAACATGTACCTAACAGTAGATAACATGTACCTAATAGTAGATAACATGTACCTAACAGTAGATAACATGTACCTAACAGTAGATAACATATACTTAACATGTACCTAATAGTAGATAACATGTACCTAACAGTAGATAACATGTACCTAACAGTAGATAACATGTACTTAACATGTACCTAATAGTAGATAACATGTACCTAACAGTAGATAACATGTACCTAACAGTAGATAATATGTACCTAACAGTACTTAACATGTACCTAACAGTAGATAACATGTACTTAACATGTACCTAACAGTAGATAACATGTACCTAACAGTAGTTAACATGTACCTAACAGTAGATAACATGTACCTAACAGTAGTTAACATGTACCTATCAGTAGATAACATGTACCTAACAGTACTTAACATGTACCTAACAGTAGATAACATGTACTTAACATGTACCTAACAGTAGTTAACATGTACCTAACAGTACTTAACATGTACCTAACAGTAGATAACATGTACTTAACATGTACCTAACAGTAGATAACATGTACCTAATAGTAGATAACATGTACCTAACAGTAGATAACATGTACCTAACAGTAGATAACATGTACCTAATAGTAGATAACATGTACCTAACAGTAGATAACATGTACCTAACAGTAGATAACATGTACCTAATAGTAGATAACATGTACCTAACAGAAGTTAACATGTACCTAACAGTAGATAACATGTACCTAACAGTAGATAACATGTACCTAACAGTACTTAACATGTACCTAACAGTAGTTTAACATGTACCTAACAGTAGATAACATGTACCTAACAGTAGTTTAACATGTACCTAACAGTAGATAACATGTACCTAACAGTAGATAACATGTACCTAACAGTAGATAACATGTACCTAACAGTAGATAACATGTACCTAATAGTAGATAACATGTACCTAACAGTAGATAACATGTACCTAACAGTAGATAACATGTACCTAACAGTAGATAACATGTACCTAACAGTAGATAACATGTACCTAACAGTAGTTAACATGTACCTAACAGTAGTTAACATGTACCTAACAGTAGATAACATGTACCTAACAGTAGATAACATGTACCTAACAGTAGATAACATGTACCTAACAGTAGTTAACATGTACCTAACAGTAGTTAACATGTACCTAACAGTAGATAACATGTACCTAACAGTAGATAACATGTACCTAACAGTAGTTAACATGTACCTAATAGTAGATAACATGTACCTAATAGTAGATAACATGTACCTAACAGTAGTTAACATGTACCTAATAGTAGATAACATGTACCTAATAGTAGATAACATGTACCTAACAGTAGATAACATGTACCTAATAGTAGATAACATGTACCTAACAGTAGATAACATGTACCTAATAGTAGATAACATGTACCTAACAGTAGATAACATGTACCTAACAGTAGATAACATGTACCTAACAGTAGATAACATGTACCTAACAGTAGATAACATGTACCTAACAGTAGATAACATGTACCTAACAGTAGATAACATGTACTTAACATGTACCTAACAGTAGATAACATGTACCTAATAGTAGATAACATGTACCTAACAGTAGATAACATGTACCTAACAGTAGATAACATATACTTAACATGTACCTAATAGTAGATAACATGTACCTAACAGTAGATAACATGTACCTAACAGTAGATAACATGTACTTAACATGTACCTAATAGTAGATAACATGTACCTAACAGTAGATAACATGTACCTAACAGTAGATAATATGTACCTAACAGTACTTAACATGTACCTAACAGTAGATAACATGTACTTAACATGTACCTAACAGTAGATAACATGTACCTAACAGTAGTTAACATGTACCTAACAGTAGATAACATGTACCTAACAGTAGTTAACATGTACCTATCAGTAGATAACATGTACCTAACAGTACTTAACATGTACCTAACAGTAGATAACATGTACTTAACATGTACCTAACAGTAGTTAACATGTACCTAACAGTACTTAACATGTACCTAACAGTAGATAACATGTACTTAACATGTACCTAACAGTAGATAACATGTACCTAATAGTAGATAACATGTACCTAACAGTAGATAACATGTACCTAACAGTAGATAACATGTACCTAATAGTAGATAACATGTACCTAACAGTAGATAACATGTACCTAACAGTAGATAACATGTACCTAATAGTAGATAACATGTACCTAACAGAAGTTAACATGTACCTAACAGTAGATAACATGTACCTAACAGTAGATAACATGTACCTAACAGTACTTAACATGTACCTAACAGTAGTTTAACATGTACCTAACAGTAGATAACATGTACCTAACAGTAGTTTAACATGTACCTAACAGTAGATAACATGTACCTAACAGTAGATAACATGTACCTAACAGTAGATAACATGTACCTAACAGTAGATAACATGTACCTAATAGTAGATAACATGTACCTAACAGTAGATAACATGTACCTAACAGTAGATAACATGTACCTAACAGTAGATAACATGTACCTAACAGTAGATAACATGTACCTAACAGTAGTTAACATGTACCTAACAGTAGTTAACATGTACCTAACAGTAGATAACATGTACCTAACAGTAGATAACATGTACCTAACAGTAGATAACATGTACCTAACAGTAGTTAACATGTACCTAACAGTAGTTAACATGTACCTAACAGTAGATAACATGTACCTAACAGTAGATAACATGTACCTAACAGTAGTTAACATGTACCTAATAGTAGATAACATGTACCTAATAGTAGATAACATGTACCTAACAGTAGTTAACATGTACCTAATAGTAGATAACATGTACCTAATAGTAGATAACATGTACCTAACAGTAGATAACATGTACCTAACAGTAGATAACATGTACCTAATAGTAGATAACATGTACCTAACAGTAGTTAATATGTACCTAACAGTAGATAACATGTACTTAACATGTACCTAACAGTAGATAACATGTACCTAATAGTAGATAACATGTACCTAACAGTACTTAACATGTACCTAACAGTAGATAACATGTACTTAACATGTACCTAACAGTAGATAACATGTACCTAACAGTACTTAACATGTACCTAACAGTAGATAACATGTACTTAACATGTACCTAACAGTAGATAACATGTACCTAATAGTAGATAACATGTACCTAACAGTACTTAACATGTACCTAACAGTAGATAACATGTACTTAACATGTACCTAACAGTAGATAACATGTACCTAATAGTAGATAACATGTACCTAACAGTACTTAACATGTACCTAACAGTACTTAACATGTACCTAACAGTAGATAACATGTACCTAACAGTACTTAACATGTACCTAACAGTAGATAACATGTACCTAATAGTAGATAACATGTACCTAACAGTACTTAACATGTACCTAACAGTAGATAACATGTACCTAACAGTACTTAACATGTACCTAACAGTAGATAACATGTACCTAACAGTACTTAACATGTACCTAACAGTAGATAACATGTACCTAATAGTAGATAACATGTACCTAACAGTAGATAACATGTACCTAACAGTAGATAACATGTACCTAACAGTAGATAACATGTACCTAACAGTAGATAACATGTACCTAACAGTAGATAACATGTACCTAACAGTAGTTAACATGTACCTAACAGTAGTTAACATGTACCTAACAGTAGATAACATGTACCTAACAGTAGATAACATGTACCTAACAGTAGTTAACATGTACCTAATAGTAGATAACATGTACCTAACAGTAGATAACATGTACCTAACAGTAGATAACATGTACCTAATAGTAGATAACATGTACCTAACAGTAGTTAATATGTACCTAACAGTAGATAACATGTACTTAACATGTACCTAACAGTAGATAACATGTACCTAATAGTAGATAACATGTACCTAACAGTACTTAACATGTACCTAACAGTAGATAACATGTACTTAACATGTACCTAACAGTAGATAACATGTACCTAACAGTACTTAACATGTACCTAACAGTAGATAACATGTACTTAACATGTACCTAACAGTAGATAACATGTACCTAATAGTAGATAACATGTACCTAACAGTACTTAACATGTACCTAACAGTAGATAACATGTACTTAACATGTACCTAACAGTAGATAACATGTACCTAATAGTAGATAACATGTACCTAACAGTACTTAACATGTACCTAACAGTACTTAACATGTACCTAACAGTAGATAACATGTACCTAACAGTACTTAACATGTACCTAACAGTAGATAACATGTACCTAATAGTAGATAACATGTACCTAACAGTACTTAACATGTACCTAACAGTAGATAACATGTACCTAACAGTACTTAACATGTACCTAATAGTAGATAACATGTACCTAACAGTACTTAACATGTACCTAACAGTAGATAACATGTACCTAACAGTAGATAACATGTACCTAATAGTAGATAACATGTACCTAACAGTAGATAACATGTACCTAACAGTACTTAACATGTACCTAACAGTAGATAACATGTACCTAATAGTAGATAACATGTACCTAACAGTAGATAACATGTACCTAACAGTAGATAACATGTACCTAACAGTAGATAACATGTACCTAACAGTAGATAACATGTACCTAACAGTAGATAACATGTACTTAACATGTACCTAACAGTAGATAACATGTACCTAATAGTAGATAACATGTACCTAACAGTAGATAACATGTACCTAACAGTAGATAACATGTACCTAACAGTAGATAACATATACTTAACATGTACCTAATAGTAGATAACATGTACCTAACAGTAGATAACATGTACCTAACAGTAGATAACATGTACCTAACAGTAGATAATATGTACCTAACAGTACTTAACATGTACCTAACAGTAGATAACATGTACTTAACATGTACCTAACAGTAGATAACATGTACCTAACAGTAGTTAACATGTACCTAACAGTAGATAACATGTACTTAACATGTACCTAACAGTAGATAACATGTACCTAACAGTAGTTAACATGTACCTAACAGTAGATAACATGTACCTAATAGTAGATAACATGTACCTAACAGTACTTAACATGTACCTAACAGTACTTAACATGTACCTAACAGTAGATAACATGTACCTAATAGTAGATAACATGTACCTAACAGTACTTAACATGTACCTAACAGTAGATAACAAGTACCTAACAGTAGATAACATGTACCTAATAGTAGATAACATGTACCTAACAGTAGATAACATGTACCTAACAGTACTTAACATGTACCTAACAGTAGATAACATGTACCTAACAGTAGATAACATGTACCTAATAGTAGATAACATGTACCTAACAGTAGATAACATGTACCTAACAGTACTTAACATGTACCTAACAGTAGATAACATGTACTTAACATGTACCTAACAGTAGATAACATGTACCTAATAGTAGATAACATGTACCTAACAGTAGATAACATGTACTTAACATGTACCTAACAGTAGATAACATGTACCTAACAGTAGATAACATGTACCTAATAGTAGTTAACATGTACCTAACAGTAGATAACATGTACTTAACATGTACCTAACAGTAGATAACATGTACCTAACAGTAGTTAACATGTACCTAACAGTAGATAACATGTACCTAATAGTAGATAACATGTACCTAACAGTACTTAACATGTACCTAACAGTACTTAACATGTACCTAACAGTAGATAACATGTACCTAATAGTAGATAACATGTACCTAACAGTACTTAACATGTACCTAACAGTAGATAACATGTACCTAACAGTAGATAACATGTACCTAATAGTAGATAACATGTACCTAACAGTAGATAACATGTACCTAACAGTACTTAACATGTACCTAACAGTAGATAACATGTACCTAACAGTAGATAACATGTACCTAATAGTAGATAACATGTACCTAACAGTAGATAACATGTACCTAACAGTACTTAACATGTACCTAACAGTAGATAACATGTACTTAACATGTACCTAACAGTAGATAACATGTACCTAATAGTAGATAACATGTACCTAACAGTAGATAACATGTACTTAACATGTACCTAACAGTAGATAACATGTACCTAATAGTAGATAACATGTACCTAACAGTAGATAACATGTACCTAACAGTAGATAACATGTACCTAACAGTAGATAACATATACTTAACATGTACCTAATAGTAGATAACATGTACCTAACAGTAGATAACATGTACCTAACAGTAGATAACATGTACTTAACATGTACCTAATAGTAGATAACATGTACCTAACAGTAGATAACATGTACTTAACATGTACCTAACAGTAGATAACATGTACCTAACAGTAGTTAACATGTACCTAACAGTAGATAACATGTACCTAATAGTAGATAACATGTACCTAACAGTACTTAACATGTACCTAACAGTACTTAACATGTACCTAATAGTAGATAACATGTACCTAATAGTAGATAACATGTACCTAACAGTACTTAACATGTACCTAACAGTACTTAACATGTACCTAACAGTAGATAACATGTACCTAATAGTAGATAACATGTACCTAACAGTAGATAACATGTACCTAATAGTAGATAACATGTACCTAACAGTAGATAACATGTACCTAACAGTACTTAACATGTACCTAACAGTAGATAACATGTACTTAACATGTACCTAACAGTAGATAACATGTACCTAATAGTAGATAACATGTACCTAACAGTACTTAACATGTACCTAACAGTACTTAACATGTACCTAACAGTAGATAACATGTACCTAACAGTACTTAACATGTACCTAACAGTAGATAACATGTACCTAATAGTAGATAACATGTACCTAACAGTACTTAACATGTACCTAACAGTAGATAACATGTACCTAACAGTACTTAACATGTACCTAACAGTAGATAACATGTACCTAACAGTACTTAACATGTACCTAACAGTAGATAACATGTACCTAATAGTAGATAACATGTACCTAACAGTAGATAACATGTACCTAACAGTAGATAACATGTACCTAACAGTAGATAACATGTACCTAACAGTAGATAACATGTACCTAACAGTAGATAACATGTACCTAACAGTAGATAACATGTACTTAACATGTACCTAACAGTAGATAACATGTACCTAATAGTAGATAACATGTACCTAACAGTAGATAACATGTACCTAATAGTAGATAACATGTACCTAACAGTAGATAACATGTACCTAACAGTAGATAACATGTACCTAACAGTAGATAACATGTACCTAACAGTAGATAACATGTACCTAACAGTAGATAACATGTACCTAACAGTAGATAACATGTACTCAACATGTACCTAACAGTAGATAACATGTACCTAATAGTAGATAACATGTACCTAACAGTAGATAACATGTACCTAACAGTAGATAACATGTACCTAACAGTAGATAACATATACTTAACATGTACCTAATAGTAGATAACATGTACCTAACAGTAGATAACATGTACCTAACAGTAGATAACATGTACTTAACATGTACCTAATAGTAGATAACATGTACCTAACAGTAGATAATATGTACCTAACAGTACTTAACATGTACCTAACAGTAGATAACATGTACTTAACAGTAGATAACATGTACCTAATAGTAGATAACATGTACCTAACAGTACTTAACATGTACCTAACAGTACTTAACATGTACCTAACAGTAGATAACATGTACCTAATAGTAGATAACATGTACCTAACAGTACTTAACATGTACCTAACAGTAGATAACATGTACCTAACAGTAGATAACATGTACCTAATAGTAGATAACATGTACCTAACAGTAGATAACATGTACCTAACAGTACTTAACATGTACCTAACAGTAGATAACATGTACCTAACAGTAGATAACATGTACCTAATAGTAGATAACATGTACCTAACAGTAGATAACATGTACCTAACAGTACTTAACATGTACCTAACAGTAGATAACATGTACTTAACATGTACCTAACAGTAGATAACATGTACCTAATAGTAGATAACATGTACCTAACAGTAGATAACATGTACTTAACATGTACCTAACAGTAGATAACATGTACCTAATAGTAGATAACATGTACCTAACAGTAGATAACATGTACCTAACAGTAGATAACATGTACCTAACAGTAGATAACATATACTTAACATGTACCTAATAGTAGATAACATGTACCTAACAGTAGATAACATGTACCTAACAGTAGATAACATGTACTTAACATGTACCTAATAGTAGATAACATGTACCTAACAGTAGATAACATGTACTTAACATGTACCTAACAGTAGATAACATGTACCTAACAGTAGTTAACATGTACCTAACAGTAGATAACATGTACCTAATAGTAGATAACATGTACCTAACAGTACTTAACATGTACCTAACAGTACTTAACATGTACCTAATAGTAGATAACATGTACCTAATAGTAGATAACATGTACCTAACAGTACTTAACATGTACCTAACAGTACTTAACATGTACCTAACAGTAGATAACATGTACCTAATAGTAGATAACATGTACCTAACAGTAGATAACATGTACCTAATAGTAGATAACATGTACCTAACAGTAGATAACATGTACCTAACAGTACTTAACATGTACCTAACAGTAGATAACATGTACTTAACATGTACCTAACAGTAGATAACATGTACCTAATAGTAGATAACATGTACCTAACAGTACTTAACATGTACCTAACAGTACTTAACATGTACCTAACAGTAGATAACATGTACCTAACAGTACTTAACATGTACCTAACAGTAGATAACATGTACCTAATAGTAGATAACATGTACCTAACAGTACTTAACATGTACCTAACAGTAGATAACATGTACCTAACAGTACTTAACATGTACCTAACAGTAGATAACATGTACCTAACAGTACTTAACATGTACCTAACAGTAGATAACATGTACCTAATAGTAGATAACATGTACCTAACAGTAGATAACATGTACCTAACAGTAGATAACATGTACCTAACAGTAGATAACATGTACCTAACAGTAGATAACATGTACCTAACAGTAGATAACATGTACCTAACAGTAGATAACATGTACCTAACAGTAGATAACATGTACTTAACATGTACCTAACAGTAGATAACATGTACCTAATAGTAGATAACATGTACCTAACAGTAGATAACATGTACCTAATAGTAGATAACATGTACCTAACAGTAGATAACATGTACCTAACAGTAGATAACATGTACCTAACAGTAGATAACATGTACCTAACAGTAGATAACATGTACCTAACAGTAGATAACATGTACCTAACAGTAGATAACATGTACTCAACATGTACCTAACAGTAGATAACATGTACCTAATAGTAGATAACATGTACCTAACAGTAGATAACATGTACCTAACAGTAGATAACATGTACCTAACAGTAGATAACATGTACCTAACAGTAGATAACATGTACTTAACATGTACCTAATAGTAGATAACATGTACCTAACAGTAGATAATATGTACCTAACAGTACTTAACATGTACCTAACAGTAGATAACATGTACTTAACATGTACCTAACAGTAGATAACATGTACCTAACAGTAGTTTAACATGTACCTAACAGTACTTAACATGTACCTAACAGTAGATAACATGTACCTAACAGTACTTAACATGTACCTAACAGTACTTAACATGTACCTAACAGTAGATAACATGTACCTAATAGTAGATAACATGTACCTAACAGTACTTAACATGTACCTAACAGTAGATAACATGTACCTAATAGTAGATAACATGTACCTAACAGTAGATAACATGTACCTAACAGTACTTAACATGTACCTAATAGTAGATAACATGTACCAAACAGTACTTAACATGTACCTAACAGTAGTTAATATGTACCTAACAGTAGATAACATGTACCTAACAGTAGATAACATGTACCTAACAGTAGATAACATGTACCTAACAGTAGATAACATGTACCTAACAGTAGATAACATGTACTTAACATGTACCTAACAGTAGATAACATGTACCTAATAGTAGATAACATGTACCTAACAGTAGATAACATGTACCTAACAGTAGATAACATGTACCTAACAGTAGATAACATGTACTTAACATGTACCTAACAGTAGATAACATGTACCTAATAGTAGATAACATGTACCTAATAGTAGATAACATGTACCTAACAGTAGATAACATGTACCTAACAGTAGATAACATGTACTTAACATGTACCTAATAGTAGATAACATGTACCTAACAGTAGATAACATGTACCTAACAGTAGATAATATGTACCTAACAGTAGATAACATGTACCTAACAGTAGATAACATGTACATAACATTTACCTAACAGTAGATAACATGTACCTAATAGTAGATAACATGTACCTAACAGTAGATAACATGTACCTAACAGTACTTAACATGTACCTAACAGTAGTTTAACATGTACCTAACAGTAGATAACATGTACCTAACAGTAGTTTAACATGTACCTAACAGTAGATAACATGTACCTAACAGTAGATAACATGTACCTAACAGTAGATAACATGTACCTAACAGTAGATAACATGTACCTAATAGTAGATAACATGTACCTAACAGTAGATAACATGTACCTAATAGTAGATAACATGTACCTAACAGTAGATAACATGTACCTAACAGTAGATAACATGTACCTAACAGTAGATAACATGTACCTAATAGTAGATAACATGTACCTAACAGTAGTTAATATGTACCTAACAGTAGATAACATGTACTTAACATGTACCTAACAGTAGATAACATGTACCTAATAGTAGATAACATGTACCTAACAGTACTTAACATGTACCTAACAGTAGATAACATGTACTTAACATGTACCTAACAGTAGATAACATGTACCTAACAGTACTTAACATGTACCTAACAGTAGATAACATGTACTTAACATGTACCTAACAGTAGATAACATGTACCTAATAGTAGATAACATGTACCTAACAGTACTTAACATGTACCTAACAGTAGATAACATGTACTTAACATGTACCTAACAGTAGATAACATGTACCTAATAGTAGATAACATGTACCTAACAGTACTTAACATGTACCTAACAGTACTTAACATGTACCTAACAGTAGATAACATGTACCTAACAGTACTTAACATGTACCTAATAGTAGATAACATGTGCCTAATAGTAGATAACATGTACCTAACAGTACTTAACATGTACCTAACAGTAGATAACATGTACCTAACAGTACTTAACATGTACCTAACAGTAGATAACATGTACCTAACAGTACTTAACATGTACCTAACAGTAGATAACATGTACCTAATAGTAGATAACATGTACCTAACAGTAGATAACATGTACCTAACAGTAGATAACATGTACCTAACAGTAGATAACATGTACCTAACAGTAGATAACATGTACCTAACAGTAGATAACATGTACTTAACATGTACCTAACAGTAGATAACATGTACCTAATAGTAGATAACATGTACCTAACAGTAGATAACATGTACCTAACAGTAGATAACATGTACCTAACAGTAGATAACATGTACTTAACATGTACCTAATAGTAGATAACATGTACCTAACAGTAGATAACATGTACCTAACAGTAGATAACATGTACCTAACAGTAGATAATATGTACCTAACAGTACTTAACATGTACCTAACAGTAGATAACATGTACTTAACATGTACCTAACAGTAGATAACATGTACCTAACAGTAGTTAACATGTACTTAACAGTAGATAACATGTACCTAACAGTAGTTAACATGTACCTAACAGTAGATAACATGTACCTAACAGTACTTAACATGTACCTAACAGTAGATAACATGTACTTAACATGTACCTAACAGTAGTTAACATGTACCTAACAGTACTTAACATGTACCTAACAGTAGATAACATGTACTTAACATGTACCTAACAGTAGATAACATGTACCTAATAGTAGATAACATGTACCTAACAGTAGATAACATGTACCTAACAGTAGATAACATGTACCTAATAGTAGATAACATGTACCTAACAGTAGTTAACATGTACCTAACAGTAGATAACATGTACCTAATAGTAGATAACATGTACCTAACAGTAGATAACATGTACCTAACAGTAGATAACATGTACCTAATAGTAGATAACATGTACCTAACAGTAGTTAACATGTACCTAACAGTAAATAACATGTACCTAATAGTAGATAACATGTACCTAACAGTAGTTAACATGTACCTAACAGTAGATAACATGTACCTAACAGTAGATAACATGTACCTAACAGTACTTAACATGTACCTAACAGTAGTTTAACATGTACCTAACAGTAGATAACATGTACCTAACAGTAGTTTAACATGTACCTAACAGTAGATAACATGTACCTAACAGTAGATAACATGTACCTAACAGTAGATAACATGTACCTAACAGTAGTTAACATGTACCTAACAGTAGTTAACATGTACCTAACAGTAGTTAACATGTACCTAACAGTAGATAACATGTACCTAACAGTAGTTAACATGTACCTAATAGTAGATAACATGTACCTAATAGTAGATAACATGTACCTAACAGTAGATAACATGTACCTAACAGTAGATAACATGTACCTAATAGTAGATAACATGTACCTAACAGTAGTTAATATGTACCTAACAGTAGATAACATGTACTTAACATGTACCTAACAGTAGATAACATGTACCTAACAGTAGATAACATGTACCTAATAGTAGATAACATGTACCTAACAGTAGATAACATGTACCTAACAGTAGATAATATGTACCTAACAGTACTTAACATGTACCTAACAGTAGATAACATGTACTTAACATGTACCTAACAGTAGATAACATGTACCTAACAGTAGTTTAACATGTACCTAACAGTACTTAACATGTACCTAACAGTAGATAACATGTACCTAACAGTACTTAACATGTACCTAACAGTACTTAACATGTACCTAACAGTAGATAACATGTACCTAATAGTAGATAACATGTACCTAACAGTACTTAACATGTACCTAACAGTAGATAACATGTACCTAATAGTAGATAACATGTACCTAACAGTAGATAACATGTACCTAACAGTAGATAACATGTACCTAATAGTAGATAACATGTACCTAACAGTAGATAACATGTACCTAACAGTACTTAACATGTACCTAATAGTAGATAACATGTACCAAACAGTACTTAACATGTACCTAACAGTAGTTAATATGTACCTAACAGTAGATAACATGTACCTAACAGTAGATAACATGTACCTAACAGTAGATAACATGTACCTAACAGTACTTAACATGTACCTAACAGTAGATAACATGTACTTAACATGTACCTAACAGTAGATAACATGTACCTACTAGTAGATAACATGTACCTAACAGTACTTAACATGTACCTAACAGTACTTAACATGTACCTAACAGTACTTAACATGTACCTAATAGTAGATAACATGTACCTAATAGTAGATAACATGTACCTAACAGTACTTAACATGTACCTAACAGTACTTAACATGTACCTAACAGTAGATAACTTGTACCTAATAGTAGATAACATGTACCTAACAGTACTTAACATGTACCTAACAGTAGATAACATGTACCTAACAGTAGATAACATGTACCTAATAGTAGATAACATGTACCTAACAGTAGATAACATGTACCTAACAGTACTTAACATGTACCTAATAGTAGATAACATGTACCAAACAGTACTTAACATGTACCTAACAGTAGTTAATATGTACCTAACAGTAGATAACATGTACCTAACAGTAGATAACATGTACCTAACAGTAGATAACATGTACCTAACAGTACTTAACATGTACCTAACAGTAGATAACATGTACTTAACATGTACCTAACAGTAGATAACATGTACCTAATAGTAGATAACATGTACCTAACAGTACTTAACATGTACCTAACAGTACTTAACATGTACCTAACAGTACTTAACATGTACCTAATAGTAGATAACATGTACCTAATAGTAGATAACATGTACCTAATAGTAGATAACATGTACCTAACAGTACTTAACATGTACCTAACAGTACTTAACATGTACCTAACAGTAGATAACATGTACCTAATAGTAGATAACATGTACCTAACAGTACTTAACATGTACCTAACAGTAGATAACATGTACCTAACAGTAGATAACATGTACCTAATAGTAGATAACATGTACCTAACAGTAGATAACATGTACCTAACAGTACTTAACATGTACCTAACAGTAGATAACATGTACTTAACATGTACCTAACAGTAGATAACATGTACCTAATAGTAGATAACATGTACCTAACAGTACTTAACATGTACCTAACAGTACTTAACATGTACCTAACAGTAGATAACATGTACCTAACAGTACTTAACATGTACCTAACAGTAGATAACATGTACCTAATAGTAGATAACATGTACCTAACAGTACTTAACATGTACCTAACAGTAGATAACATGTACCTAACAGTACTTAACATGTACCTAACAGTAGATAACATGTACCTAATAGTAGATAACATGTACCTAACAGTAGATAACATGTACCTAACAGTAGATAACATGTACCTAACAGTAGATAACATGTACCTAACAGTAGATAACATGTACCTAACAGTAGATAACATGTACCTAACAGTAGATAACATGTACTTAACATGTACCTAACAGTAGATAACATGTACCTAATAGTAGATAACATGTACCTAACAGTAGATAACATGTACCTAATAGTAGATAACATGTACCTAACAGTAGATAACATGTACCTAACAGTAGATAACATGTACCTAACAGTAGATAACATGTACCTAACAGTAGATAACATGTACCTAACAGTAGATAACATGTACCTAACAGTAGATAACATGTACTTAACATGTACCTAACAGTAGATAACATGTACCTAATAGTAGATAACATGTACCTAACAGTAGATAACATGTACCTAACAGTAGATAACATATACTTAACATGTACCTAATAGTAGATAACATGTACCTAACAGTAGATAACATGTACCTAACAGTAGATAACATGTACTTAACATGTACCTAATAGTAGATAACATGTACCTAACAGTAGATAACATGTACCTAACAGTAGATAATATGTACCTAACAGTACTTAACATGTACCTAACAGTAGATAACATGTACTTAACATGTACCTAACAGTAGATAACATGTACCTAACAGTAGTTAACATGTACCTAACAGTAGATAACATGTACCTAACAGTAGTTAACATGTACCTATCAGTAGATAACATGTACCTAACAGTACTTAACATGTACCTAACAGTAGATAACATGTACTTAACATGTACCTAACAGTAGTTAACATGTACCTAACAGTACTTAACATGTACCTAACAGTAGATAACATGTACTTAACATGTACCTAACAGTAGATAACATGTACCTAATAGTAGATAACATGTACCTAACAGTAGATAACATGTACCTAACAGTAGATAACATGTACCTAATAGTAGATAACATGTACCTAACAGTAGATAACATGTACCTAACAGTAGATAACATGTACCTAATAGTAGATAACATGTACCTAACAGAAGTTAACATGTACCTAACAGTAGATAACATGTACCTAACAGTAGATAACATGTACCTAACAGTACTTAACATGTACCTAACAGTAGTTTAACATGTACCTAACAGTAGATAACATGTACCTAACAGTAGTTTAACATGTACCTAACAGTAGATAACATGTACCTAACAGTAGATAACATGTACCTAACAGTAGATAACATGTACCTAACAGTAGATAACATGTACCTAATAGTAGATAACATGTACCTAACAGTAGATAACATGTACCTAACAGTAGATAACATGTACCTAACAGTAGATAACATGTACCTAACAGTAGATAACATGTACCTAACAGTAGTTAACATGTACCTAACAGTAGTTAACATGTACCTAACAGTAGATAACATGTACCTAACAGTAGATAACATGTACCTAACAGTAGATAACATGTACCTAACAGTAGTTAACATGTACCTAACAGTAGTTAACATGTACCTAACAGTAGATAACATGTACCTAACAGTAGATAACATGTACCTAACAGTAGTTAACATGTACCTAATAGTAGATAACATGTACCTAATAGTAGATAACATGTACCTAACAGTAGTTAACATGTACCTAATAGTAGATAACATGTACCTAATAGTAGATAACATGTACCTAACAGTAGATAACATGTACCTAATAGTAGATAACATGTACCTAACAGTAGATAACATGTACCTAATAGTAGATAACATGTACCTAACAGTAGATAACATGTACCTAACAGTAGATAACATGTACCTAACAGTAGATAACATGTACCTAACAGTAGATAACATGTACCTAACAGTAGATAACATGTACCTAACAGTAGATAACATGTACTTAACATGTACCTAACAGTAGATAACATGTACCTAATAGTAGATAACATGTACCTAACAGTAGATAACATGTACCTAACAGTAGATAACATATACTTAACATGTACCTAATAGTAGATAACATGTACCTAACAGTAGATAACATGTACCTAACAGTAGATAACATGTACTTAACATGTACCTAATAGTAGATAACATGTACCTAACAGTAGATAACATGTACCTAACAGTAGATAATATGTACCTAACAGTACTTAACATGTACCTAACAGTAGATAACATGTACTTAACATGTACCTAACAGTAGATAACATGTACCTAACAGTAGTTAACATGTACCTAACAGTAGATAACATGTACCTAACAGTAGTTAACATGTACCTATCAGTAGATAACATGTACCTAACAGTACTTAACATGTACCTAACAGTAGATAACATGTACTTAACATGTACCTAACAGTAGTTAACATGTACCTAACAGTACTTAACATGTACCTAACAGTAGATAACATGTACTTAACATGTACCTAACAGTAGATAACATGTACCTAATAGTAGATAACATGTACCTAACAGTAGATAACATGTACCTAACAGTAGATAACATGTACCTAATAGTAGATAACATGTACCTAACAGTAGATAACATGTACCTAACAGTAGATAACATGTACCTAATAGTAGATAACATGTACCTAACAGAAGTTAACATGTACCTAACAGTAGATAACATGTACCTAACAGTAGATAACATGTACCTAACAGTACTTAACATGTACCTAACAGTAGTTTAACATGTACCTAACAGTAGATAACATGTACCTAACAGTAGTTTAACATGTACCTAACAGTAGATAACATGTACCTAACAGTAGATAACATGTACCTAACAGTAGATAACATGTACCTAACAGTAGATAACATGTACCTAATAGTAGATAACATGTACCTAACAGTAGATAACATGTACCTAACAGTAGATAACATGTACCTAACAGTAGATAACATGTACCTAACAGTAGATAACATGTACCTAACAGTAGTTAACATGTACCTAACAGTAGTTAACATGTACCTAACAGTAGATAACATGTACCTAACAGTAGATAACATGTACCTAACAGTAGATAACATGTACCTAACAGTAGTTAACATGTACCTAACAGTAGTTAACATGTACCTAACAGTAGATAACATGTACCTAACAGTAGATAACATGTACCTAACAGTAGTTAACATGTACCTAATAGTAGATAACATGTACCTAATAGTAGATAACATGTACCTAACAGTAGTTAACATGTACCTAATAGTAGATAACATGTACCTAATAGTAGATAACATGTACCTAACAGTAGATAACATGTACCTAACAGTAGATAACATGTACCTAATAGTAGATAACATGTACCTAACAGTAGTTAATATGTACCTAACAGTAGATAACATGTACTTAACATGTACCTAACAGTAGATAACATGTACCTAATAGTAGATAACATGTACCTAACAGTACTTAACATGTACCTAACAGTAGATAACATGTACTTAACATGTACCTAACAGTAGATAACATGTACCTAACAGTACTTAACATGTACCTAACAGTAGATAACATGTACTTAACATGTACCTAACAGTAGATAACATGTACCTAATAGTAGATAACATGTACCTAACAGTACTTAACATGTACCTAACAGTAGATAACATGTACTTAACATGTACCTAACAGTAGATAACATGTACCTAATAGTAGATAACATGTACCTAACAGTACTTAACATGTACCTAACAGTACTTAACATGTACCTAACAGTAGATAACATGTACCTAACAGTACTTAACATGTACCTAACAGTAGATAACATGTACCTAATAGTAGATAACATGTACCTAACAGTACTTAACATGTACCTAACAGTAGATAACATGTACCTAACAGTACTTAACATGTACCTAACAGTAGATAACATGTACCTAACAGTACTTAACATGTACCTAACAGTAGATAACATGTACCTAATAGTAGATAACATGTACCTAACAGTAGATAACATGTACCTAACAGTAGATAACATGTACCTAACAGTAGATAACATGTACCTAACAGTAGATAACATGTACCTAACAGTAGATAACATGTACCTAACAGTAGTTAACATGTACCTAACAGTAGTTAACATGTACCTAACAGTAGATAACATGTACCTAACAGTAGATAACATGTACCTAACAGTAGTTAACATGTACCTAATAGTAGATAACATGTACCTAATAGTAGATAACATGTACCTAACAGTAGATAACATGTACCTAACAGTAGATAACATGTACCTAATAGTAGATAACATGTACCTAACAGTAGTTAATATGTACCTAACAGTAGATAACATGTACTTAACATGTACCTAACAGTAGATAACATGTACCTAATAGTAGATAACATGTACCTAACAGTACTTAACATGTACCTAACAGTAGATAACATGTACTTAACATGTACCTAACAGTAGATAACATGTACCTAACAGTACTTAACATGTACCTAACAGTAGATAACATGTACTTAACATGTACCTAACAGTAGATAACATGTACCTAATAGTAGATAACATGTACCTAACAGTACTTAACATGTACCTAACAGTAGATAACATGTACTTAACATGTACCTAACAGTAGATAACATGTACCTAATAGTAGATAACATGTACCTAACAGTACTTAACATGTACCTAACAGTACTTAACATGTACCTAACAGTAGATAACATGTACCTAACAGTACTTAACATGTACCTAACAGTAGATAACATGTACCTAATAGTAGATAACATGTACCTAACAGTACTTAACATGTACCTAACAGTAGATAACATGTACCTAACAGTACTTAACATGTACCTAACAGTAGATAACATGTACCTAACAGTACTTAACATGTACCTAACAGTAGATAACATGTACCTAATAGTAGATAACATGTACCTAACAGTAGATAACATGTACCTAACAGTAGATAACATGTACCTAACAGTAGATAACATGTACCTAACAGTAGATAACATGTACCTAACAGTAGATAACATGTACCTAACAGTAGATAACATGTACTTAACATGTACCTAACAGTAGATAACATGTACCTAATAGTAGATAACATGTACCTAACAGTAGATAACATGTACCTAACAGTAGATAACATGTACCTAACAGTAGATAACATGTACTTAACATGTACCTAATAGTAGATAACATGTACCTAACAGTAGATAACATGTACCTAACAGTAGATAACATGTACTTAACATGTACCTAATAGTAGATAACATGTACCTAACAGTAGATAACATGTACCTAACAGTAGATAATATGTACCTAACAGTACTTAACATGTACCTAACAGTAGATAACATGTACTTAACATGTACCTAACAGTAGATAACATGTACCTAACAGTAGTTAACATGTACCTAACAGTAGATAACATGTACCTAACAGTAGTTAACATGTACCTAACAGTAGATAACATGTACCTAACAGTACTTAACATGTACCGAACAGTAGATAACATGTACTTAACATGTACCTAACAGTAGTTAACATGTACCTAACAGTACTTAACATGTACCTAACAGTAGATAACATGTACTTAACATGTACCTAACAGTAGATAACATGTACCTAATAGTAGATAACATGTACCTAACAGTAGATAACATGTACCTAACAGTAGATAACATGTACCTAATAGTAGATAACATGTACCTAACAGTAGATAACATGTACCTAACAGTAGTTAACATGTACCTAACAGTAGATAACATGTACCTAACAGTAGATAACATGTACCTAATAGTAGATAACATGTACCTAACAGTACTTAACATGTACCTAACAGTAGATAACATGTACCTAACAGTAGATAACATGTACCTAATAGTAGATAACATGTACCTAACAGTAGATAACATGTACCTAACAGTACTTAACATGTACCTAATAGTAGATAACATGTACCAAACAGTACTTAACATGTACCTAACAGTAGTTAATATGTACCTAACAGTAGATAACATGTACCTAACAGTAGATAACATGTACCTAACAGTAGATAACATGTACCTAACAGTACTTAACATGTACCTAACAGTAGATAACATGTACTTAACATGTACCTAACAGTAGATAACATGTACCTAATAGTAGATAACATGTACCTAACAGTACTTAACATGTACCTAACAGTACTTAACATGTACCTAACAGTACTTAACATGTACCTAATAGTAGATAACATGTACCTAATAGTAGATAACATGTACCTAATAGTAGATAACATGTACCTAACAGTACTTAACATGTACCTAACAGTACTTAACATGTACCTAACAGTAGATAACATGTACCTAATAGTAGATAACATGTACCTAACAGTACTTAACATGTACCTAACAGTAGATAACATGTACCTAACAGTAGATAACATGTACCTAATAGTAGATAACATGTACCTAACAGTAGATAACATGTACCTAACAGTACTTAACATGTACCTAACAGTAGATAACATGTACTTAACATGTACCTAACAGTAGATAACATGTACCTAATAGTAGATAACATGTACCTAACAGTACTTAACATGTACCTAACAGTACTTAACATGTACCTAACAGTAGATAACATGTACCTAACAGTACTTAACATGTACCTAACAGTAGATAACATGTACCTAATAGTAGATAACATGTACCTAACAGTACTTAACATGTACCTAACAGTAGATAACATGTACCTAACAGTACTTAACATGTACCTAACAGTAGATAACATGTACCTAATAGTAGATAACATGTACCTAACAGTAGATAACATGTACCTAACAGTAGATAACATGTACCTAACAGTAGATAACATGTACCT
Source organism: Coregonus lavaretus (assembly GCF_964263955.1). NCBI lineage: Eukaryota > Metazoa > Chordata > Actinopteri > Salmoniformes > Salmonidae > Coregonus > Coregonus lavaretus. The sequence goes on along the minus strand of NW_028156127.1, from coordinate 26,991 downwards.
AACAGTAGATAACATGTACCTAACAGTAGATAACATGTACCTAACAGTAGATAACATGTACTTAACATGTACCTAACAGTAGATAACATGTACCTAATAGTAGATAACATGTACCTAACAGTAGATAACATGTACCTAATAGTAGATAACATGTACCTAACAGTAGATAACATGTACCTAACAGTAGATAACATGTACCTAACAGTAGATAACATGTACCTAACAGTAGATAACATGTACCTAACAGTAGATAACATGTACCTAACAGTAGATAACATGTACTTAACATGTACCTAACAGTAGATAACATGTACCTAATAGTAGATAACATGTACCTAACAGTAGATAACATGTACCTAACAGTAGATAACATATACTTAACATGTACCTAATAGTAGATAACATGTACCTAACAGTAGATAACATGTACCTAACAGTAGATAACATGTACTTAACATGTACCTAATAGTAGATAACATGTACCTAACAGTAGATAACATGTACCTAACAGTAGATAATATGTACCTAACAGTACTTAACATGTACCTAACAGTAGATAACATGTACTTAACATGTACCTAACAGTAGATAACATGTACCTAACAGTAGTTAACATGTACCTAACAGTAGATAACATGTACCTAACAGTAGTTAACATGTACCTAACAGTAGATAACATGTACCTAACAGTACTTAACATGTACCTAACAGTAGATAACATGTACTTAACATGTACCTAACAGTAGTTAACATGTACCTAACAGTACTTAACATGTACCTAACAGTAGATAACATGTACTTAACATGTACCTAACAGTAGATAACATGTACCTAATAGTAGATAACATGTACCTAACAGTAGATAACATGTACCTAACAGTAGATAACATGTACCTAATAGTAGATAACATGTACCTAACAGTAGATAACATGTACCTAACAGTAGATAACATGTACCTAATAGTAGATAACATGTACCTAACAGAAGTTAACATGTACCTAACAGTAGATAACATGTACCTAACAGTAGATAACATGTACCTAACAGTACTTAACATGTACCTAACAGTAGTTTAACATGTACCTAACAGTAGATAACATGTACCTAACAGTAGTTTAACATGTACCTAACAGTAGATAACATGTACCTAACAGTAGATAACATGTACCTAACAGTAGATAACATGTACCTAACAGTAGATAACATGTACCTAATAGTAGATAACATGTACCTAACAGTAGATAACATGTACCTAACAGTAGATAACATGTACCTAACAGTAGATAACATGTACCTAACAGTAGATAACATGTACCTAACAGTAGTTAACATGTACCTAACAGTAGTTAACATGTACCTAACAGTAGATAACATGTACCTAACAGTAGATAACATGTACCTAACAGTAGATAACATGTACCTAACAGTAGTTAACATGTACCTAACAGTAGTTAACATGTACCTAACAGTAGATAACATGTACCTAACAGTAGATAACATGTACCTAACAGTAGTTAACATGTACCTAATAGTAGATAACATGTACCTAATAGTAGATAACATGTACCTAACAGTAGTTAACATGTACCTAATAGTAGATAACATGTACCTAATAGTAGATAACATGTACCTAACAGTAGATAACATGTACCTAACAGTAGATAACATGTACCTAATAGTAGATAACATGTACCTAACAGTAGTTAATATGTACCTAACAGTAGATAACATGTACTTAACATGTACCTAACAGTAGATAACATGTACCTAATAGTAGATAACATGTACCTAACAGTACTTAACATGTACCTAACAGTAGATAACATGTACTTAACATGTACCTAACAGTAGATAACATGTACCTAACAGTACTTAACATGTACCTAACAGTAGATAACATGTACTTAACATGTACCTAACAGTAGATAACATGTACCTAATAGTAGATAACATGTACCTAACAGTACTTAACATGTACCTAACAGTAGATAACATGTACTTAACATGTACCTAACAGTAGATAACATGTACCTAATAGTAGATAACATGTACCTAACAGTACTTAACATGTACCTAACAGTACTTAACATGTACCTAACAGTAGATAACATGTACCTAACAGTACTTAACATGTACCTAACAGTAGATAACATGTACCTAATAGTAGATAACATGTACCTAACAGTACTTAACATGTACCTAACAGTAGATAACATGTACCTAACAGTACTTAACATGTACCTAACAGTAGATAACATGTACCTAACAGTACTTAACATGTACCTAACAGTAGATAACATGTACCTAATAGTAGATAACATGTACCTAACAGTAGATAACATGTACCTAACAGTAGATAACATGTACCTAACAGTAGATAACATGTACCTAACAGTAGATAACATGTACCTAACAGTAGATAACATGTACCTAACAGTAGTTAACATGTACCTAACAGTAGTTAACATGTACCTAACAGTAGATAACATGTACCTAACAGTAGATAACATGTACCTAACAGTAGTTAACATGTACCTAATAGTAGATAACATGTACCTAATAGTAGATAACATGTACCTAACAGTAGATAACATGTACCTAACAGTAGATAACATGTACCTAATAGTAGATAACATGTACCTAACAGTAGTTAATATGTACCTAACAGTAGATAACATGTACTTAACATGTACCTAACAGTAGATAACATGTACCTAATAGTAGATAACATGTACCTAACAGTACTTAACATGTACCTAACAGTAGATAACATGTACTTAACATGTACCTAACAGTAGATAACATGTACCTAACAGTACTTAACATGTACCTAACAGTAGATAACATGTACTTAACATGTACCTAACAGTAGATAACATGTACCTAATAGTAGATAACATGTACCTAACAGTACTTAACATGTACCTAACAGTAGATAACATGTACTTAACATGTACCTAACAGTAGATAACATGTACCTAATAGTAGATAACATGTACCTAACAGTACTTAACATGTACCTAACAGTACTTAACATGTACCTAACAGTAGATAACATGTACCTAACAGTACTTAACATGTACCTAACAGTAGATAACATGTACCTAATAGTAGATAACATGTACCTAACAGTACTTAACATGTACCTAACAGTAGATAACATGTACCTAACAGTACTTAACATGTACCTAACAGTAGATAACATGTACCTAACAGTACTTAACATGTACCTAACAGTAGATAACATGTACCTAATAGTAGATAACATGTACCTAACAGTAGATAACATGTACCTAACAGTAGATAACATGTACCTAACAGTAGATAACATGTACCTAACAGTAGATAACATGTACCTAACAGTAGATAACATGTACCTAACAGTAGATAACATGTACTTAACATGTACCTAACAGTAGATAACATGTACCTAATAGTAGATAACATGTACCTAACAGTAGATAACATGTACCTAACAGTAGATAACATGTACCTAACAGTAGATAACATGTACTTAACATGTACCTAATAGTAGATAACATGTACCTAACAGTAGATAACATGTACCTAACAGTAGATAACATGTACTTAACATGTACCTAATAGTAGATAACATGTACCTAACAGTAGATAACATGTACCTAACAGTAGATAATATGTACCTAACAGTACTTAACATGTACCTAACAGTAGATAACATGTACTTAACATGTACCTAACAGTAGATAACATGTACCTAACAGTAGTTAACATGTACCTAACAGTAGATAACATGTACCTAACAGTAGTTAACATGTACCTAACAGTAGATAACATGTACCTAACAGTACTTAACATGTACCTAACAGTAGATAACATGTACTTAACATGTACCTAACAGTAGTTAACATGTACCTAACAGTAGTTAACATGTACCTAACAGTAGATAACATGTACCTAACAGTAGATAACATGTACCTAACAGTAGTTAACATGTACCTAATAGTAGATAACATGTACCTAATAGTAGATAACATGTACCTAACAGTAGATAACATGTACCTAACAGTAGATAACATGTACCTAATAGTAGATAACATGTACCTAACAGTAGTTAATATGTACCTAACAGTAGATAACATGTACTTAACATGTACCTAACAGTAGATAACATGTACCTAATAGTAGATAACATGTACCTAACAGTACTTAACATGTACCTAACAGTAGATAACATGTACTTAACATGTACCTAACAGTAGATAACATGTACCTAACAGTACTTAACATGTACCTAACAGTAGATAACATGTACTTAACATGTACCTAACAGTAGATAACATGTACCTAATAGTAGATAACATGTACCTAACAGTACTTAACATGTACCTAACAGTAGATAACATGTACTTAACATGTACCTAACAGTAGATAACATGTACCTAATAGTAGATAACATGTACCTAACAGTACTTAACATGTACCTAACAGTACTTAACATGTACCTAACAGTAGATAACATGTACCTAACAGTACTTAACATGTACCTAACAGTAGATAACATGTACCTAATAGTAGATAACATGTACCTAACAGTACTTAACATGTACCTAACAGTAGATAACATGTACCTAACAGTACTTAACATGTACCTAACAGTAGATAACATGTACCTAACAGTACTTAACATGTACCTAACAGTAGATAACATGTACCTAATAGTAGATAACATGTACCTAACAGTAGATAACATGTACCTAACAGTAGATAACATGTACCTAACAGTAGATAACATGTACCTAACAGTAGATAACATGTACCTAACAGTAGATAACATGTACCTAACAGTAGTTAACATGTACCTAACAGTAGTTAACATGTACCTAACAGTAGATAACATGTACCTAACAGTAGATAACATGTACCTAACAGTAGTTAACATGTACCTAATAGTAGATAACATGTACCTAATAGTAGATAACATGTACCTAACAGTAGATAACATGTACCTAACAGTAGATAACATGTACCTAATAGTAGATAACATGTACCTAACAGTAGTTAATATGTACCTAACAGTAGATAACATGTACTTAACATGTACCTAACAGTAGATAACATGTACCTAATAGTAGATAACATGTACCTAACAGTACTTAACATGTACCTAACAGTAGATAACATGTACTTAACATGTACCTAACAGTAGATAACATGTACCTAACAGTACTTAACATGTACCTAACAGTAGATAACATGTACTTAACATGTACCTAACAGTAGATAACATGTACCTAATAGTAGATAACATGTACCTAACAGTACTTAACATGTACCTAACAGTAGATAACATGTACTTAACATGTACCTAACAGTAGATAACATGTACCTAATAGTAGATAACATGTACCTAACAGTACTTAACATGTACCTAACAGTACTTAACATGTACCTAACAGTAGATAACATGTACCTAACAGTACTTAACATGTACCTAACAGTAGATAACATGTACCTAATAGTAGATAACATGTACCTAACAGTACTTAACATGTACCTAACAGTAGATAACATGTACCTAACAGTACTTAACATGTACCTAACAGTAGATAACATGTACCTAACAGTACTTAACATGTACCTAACAGTAGATAACATGTACCTAATAGTAGATAACATGTACCTAACAGTAGATAACATGTACCTAACAGTAGATAACATGTACCTAACAGTAGATAACATGTACCTAACAGTAGATAACATGTACCTAACAGTAGATAACATGTACCTAACAGTAGATAACATGTACTTAACATGTACCTAACAGTAGATAACATGTACCTAATAGTAGATAACATGTACCTAACAGTAGATAACATGTACCTAACAGTAGATAACATGTACCTAACAGTAGATAACATGTACTTAACATGTACCTAATAGTAGATAACATGTACCTAACAGTAGATAACATGTACCTAACAGTAGATAACATGTACTTAACATGTACCTAATAGTAGATAACATGTACCTAACAGTAGATAACATGTACCTAACAGTAGATAATATGTACCTAACAGTACTTAACATGTACCTAACAGTAGATAACATGTACTTAACATGTACCTAACAGTAGATAACATGTACCTAACAGTAGTTAACATGTACCTAACAGTAGATAACATGTACCTAACAGTAGTTAACATGTACCTAACAGTAGATAACATGTACCTAACAGTACTTAACATGTACCGAACAGTAGATAACATGTACTTAACATGTACCTAACAGTAGTTAACATGTACCTAACAGTACTTAACATGTACCTAACAGTAGATAACATGTACTTAACATGTACCTAACAGTAGATAACATGTACCTAATAGTAGATAACATGTACCTAACAGTAGATAACATGTACCTAACAGTAGATAACATGTACCTAATAGTAGATAACATGTACCTAACAGTAGATAACATGTACCTAACAGTAGATAACATGTACCTAATAGTAGATAACATGTACCTAACAGTAGTTAACATGTACCTAACAGTAGATAACATGTACCTAACAGTAGATAACATGTACCTAATAGTAGATAACATGTACCTAACAGTACTTAACATGTACCTAACAGTAGATAACATGTACCTAACAGTAGATAACATGTACCTAATAGTAGATAACATGTACCTAACAGTAGATAACATGTACCTAACAGTACTTAACATGTACCTAATAGTAGATAACATGTACCAAACAGTACTTAACATGTACCTAACAGTAGTTAATATGTACCTAACAGTAGATAACATGTACCTAACAGTAGATAACATGTACCTAACAGTAGATAACATGTACCTAACAGTACTTAACATGTACCTAACAGTAGATAACATGTACTTAACATGTACCTAACAGTAGATAACATGTACCTAATAGTAGATAACATGTACCTAACAGTACTTAACATGTACCTAACAGTACTTAACATGTACCTAACAGTACTTAACATGTACCTAATAGTAGATAACATGTACCTAATAGTAGATAACATGTACCTAATAGTAGATAACATGTACCTAACAGTACTTAACATGTACCTAACAGTACTTAACATGTACCTAACAGTAGATAACATGTACCTAATAGTAGATAACATGTACCTAACAGTACTTAACATGTACCTAACAGTAGATAACATGTACCTAACAGTAGATAACATGTACCTAATAGTAGATAACATGTACCTAACAGTAGATAACATGTACCTAACAGTACTTAACATGTACCTAACAGTAGATAACATGTACTTAACATGTACCTAACAGTAGATAACATGTACCTAATAGTAGATAACATGTACCTAACAGTACTTAACATGTACCTAACAGTACTTAACATGTACCTAACAGTAGATAACATGTACCTAACAGTACTTAACATGTACCTAACAGTAGATAACATGTACCTAATAGTAGATAACATGTACCTAACAGTACTTAACATGTACCTAACAGTAGATAACATGTACCTAACAGTACTTAACATGTACCTAACAGTAGATAACATGTACCTAATAGTAGATAACATGTACCTAACAGTAGATAACATGTACCTAACAGTAGATAACATGTACCTAACAGTAGATAACATGTACCTAACAGTAGATAACATGTACCTAACAGTAGATAACATGTACCTAACAGTAGATAACATGTACTTAACATGTACCTAACAGTAGATAACATGTACCTAATAGTAGATAACATGTACCTAACAGTAGATAACATGTACCTAATAGTAGATAACATGTACCTAACAGTAGATAACATGTACCTAACAGTAGATAACATGTACCTAACAGTAGATAACATGTACCTAACAGTAGATAACATGTACCTAACAGTAGATAACATGTACCTAACAGTAGATAACATGTACTTAACATGTACCTAACAGTAGATAACATGTACCTAATAGTAGATAACATGTACCTAACAGTAGATAACATGTACCTAACAGTAGATAACATATACTTAACATGTACCTAATAGTAGATAACATGTACCTAACAGTAGATAACATGTACCTAACAGTAGATAACATGTACTTAACATGTACCTAATAGTAGATAACATGTACCTAACAGTAGATAACATGTACCTAACAGTAGATAATATGTACCTAACAGTACTTAACATGTACCTAACAGTAGATAACATGTACTTAACATGTACCTAACAGTAGATAACATGTACCTAACAGTAGTTAACATGTACCTAACAGTAGATAACATGTACCTAACAGTAGTTAACATGTACCTAACAGTAGATAACATGTACCTAACAGTACTTAACATGTACCTAACAGTAGATAACATGTACTTAACATGTACCTAACAGTAGTTAACATGTACCTAACAGTACTTAACATGTACCTAACAGTAGATAACATGTACTTAACATGTACCTAACAGTAGATAACATGTACCTAATAGTAGATAACATGTACCTAACAGTAGATAACATGTACCTAACAGTAGATAACATGTACCTAATAGTAGATAACATGTACCTAACAGTAGATAACATGTACCTAACAGTAGATAACATGTACCTAATAGTAGATAACATGTACCTAACAGTAGATAACATGTACCTAACAGTACTTAACATGTACCTAACAGTAGTTTAACATGTACCTAACAGTAGATAACATGTACCTAACAGTAGTTTAACATGTACCTAACAGTAGATAACATGTACCTAACAGTAGATAACATGTACCTAACAGTAGATAACATGTACCTAACAGTAGATAACATGTACCTAATAGTAGATAACATGTACCTAACAGTAGATAACATGTACCTAACAGTAGATAACATGTACCTAACAGTAGATAACATGTACCTAACAGTAGATAACATGTACCTAACAGTAGTTAACATGTACCTAACAGTAGTTAACATGTACCTAACAGTAGATAACATGTACCTAACAGTAGATAACATGTACCTAACAGTAGATAACATGTACCTAACAGTAGTTAACATGTACCTAACAGTAGTTAACATGTACCTAACAGTAGATAACATGTACCTAACAGTAGATAACATGTACCTAACAGTAGTTAACATGTACCTAATAGTAGATAACATGTACCTAATAGTAGATAACATGTACCTAACAGTAGTTAACATGTACCTAATAGTAGATAACATGTACCTAATAGTAGATAACATGTACCTAACAGTAGATAACATGTACCTAACAGTAGATAACATGTACCTAATAGTAGATAACATGTACCTAACAGTAGTTAATATGTACCTAACAGTAGATAACATGTACTTAACATGTACCTAACAGTAGATAACATGTACCTAATAGTAGATAACATGTACCTAACAGTACTTAACATGTACCTAACAGTAGATAACATGTACTTAACATGTACCTAACAGTAGATAACATGTACCTAACAGTACTTAACATGTACCTAACAGTAGATAACATGTACTTAACATGTACCTAACAGTAGATAACATGTACCTAATAGTAGATAACATGTACCTAACAGTACTTAACATGTACCTAACAGTAGATAACATGTACTTAACATGTACCTAACAGTAGATAACATGTACCTAATAGTAGATAACATGTACCTAACAGTACTTAACATGTACCTAACAGTACTTAACATGTACCTAACAGTAGATAACATGTACCTAACAGTACTTAACATGTACCTAACAGTAGATAACATGTACCTAATAGTAGATAACATGTACCTAACAGTACTTAACATGTACCTAACAGTAGATAACATGTACCTAACAGTACTTAACATGTACCTAACAGTAGATAACATGTACCTAACAGTACTTAACATGTACCTAACAGTAGATAACATGTACCTAATAGTAGATAACATGTACCTAACAGTAGATAACATGTACCTAACAGTAGATAACATGTACCTAACAGTAGATAACATGTACCTAACAGTAGATAACATGTACCTAACAGTAGATAACATGTACCTAACAGTAGTTAACATGTACCTAACAGTAGTTAACATGTACCTAACAGTAGATAACATGTACCTAACAGTAGATAACATGTACCTAACAGTAGTTAACATGTACCTAATAGTAGATAACATGTACCTAATAGTAGATAACATGTACCTAACAGTAGATAACATGTACCTAACAGTAGATAACATGTACCTAATAGTAGATAACATGTACCTAACAGTAGTTAATATGTACCTAACAGTAGATAACATGTACTTAACATGTACCTAACAGTAGATAACATGTACCTAATAGTAGATAACATGTACCTAACAGTACTTAACATGTACCTAACAGTAGATAACATGTACTTAACATGTACCTAACAGTAGATAACATGTACCTAACAGTACTTAACATGTACCTAACAGTAGATAACATGTACTTAACATGTACCTAACAGTAGATAACATGTACCTAATAGTAGATAACATGTACCTAACAGTACTTAACATGTACCTAACAGTAGATAACATGTACTTAACATGTACCTAACAGTAGATAACATGTACCTAATAGTAGATAACATGTACCTAACAGTACTTAACATGTACCTAACAGTACTTAACATGTACCTAACAGTAGATAACATGTACCTAACAGTACTTAACATGTACCTAACAGTAGATAACATGTACCTAATAGTAGATAACATGTACCTAACAGTACTTAACATGTACCTAACAGTAGATAACATGTACCTAACAGTACTTAACATGTACCTAACAGTAGATAACATGTACCTAACAGTACTTAACATGTACCTAACAGTAGATAACATGTACCTAATAGTAGATAACATGTACCTAACAGTAGATAACATGTACCTAACAGTAGATAACATGTACCTAACAGTAGATAACATGTACCTAACAGTAGATAACATGTACCTAACAGTAGATAACATGTACCTAACAGTAGATAACATGTACTTAACATGTACCTAACAGTAGATAACATGTACCTAATAGTAGATAACATGTACCTAACAGTAGATAACATGTACCTAACAGTAGATAACATGTACCTAACAGTAGATAACATGTACTTAACATGTACCTAATAGTAGATAACATGTACCTAACAGTAGATAACATGTACCTAACAGTAGATAACATGTACTTAACATGTACCTAATAGTAGATAACATGTACCTAACAGTAGATAACATGTACCTAACAGTAGATAATATGTACCTAACAGTACTTAACATGTACCTAACAGTAGATAACATGTACTTAACATGTACCTAACAGTAGATAACATGTACCTAACAGTAGTTAACATGTACCTAACAGTAGATAACATGTACCTAACAGTAGTTAACATGTACCTAACAGTAGATAACATGTACCTAACAGTACTTAACATGTACCTAACAGTAGATAACATGTACTTAACATGTACCTAACAGTAGTTAACATGTACCTAACAGTAGTTAACATGTACCTAACAGTAGATAACATGTACCTAACAGTAGATAACATGTACCTAACAGTAGTTAACATGTACCTAATAGTAGATAACATGTACCTAATAGTAGATAACATGTACCTAACAGTAGATAACATGTACCTAACAGTAGATAACATGTACCTAATAGTAGATAACATGTACCTAACAGTAGTTAATATGTACCTAACAGTAGATAACATGTACTTAACATGTACCTAACAGTAGATAACATGTACCTAATAGTAGATAACATGTACCTAACAGTACTTAACATGTACCTAACAGTAGATAACATGTACTTAACATGTACCTAACAGTAGATAACATGTACCTAACAGTACTTAACATGTACCTAACAGTAGATAACATGTACTTAACATGTACCTAACAGTAGATAACATGTACCTAATAGTAGATAACATGTACCTAACAGTACTTAACATGTACCTAACAGTAGATAACATGTACTTAACATGTACCTAACAGTAGATAACATGTACCTAATAGTAGATAACATGTACCTAACAGTACTTAACATGTACCTAACAGTACTTAACATGTACCTAACAGTAGATAACATGTACCTAACAGTACTTAACATGTACCTAACAGTAGATAACATGTACCTAATAGTAGATAACATGTACCTAACAGTACTTAACATGTACCTAACAGTAGATAACATGTACCTAACAGTACTTAACATGTACCTAACAGTAGATAACATGTACCTAACAGTACTTAACATGTACCTAACAGTAGATAACATGTACCTAATAGTAGATAACATGTACCTAACAGTAGATAACATGTACCTAACAGTAGATAACATGTACCTAACAGTAGATAACATGTACCTAACAGTAGATAACATGTACCTAACAGTAGATAACATGTACCTAACAGTAGATAACATGTACTTAACATGTACCTAACAGTAGATAACATGTACCTAATAGTAGATAACATGTACCTAACAGTAGATAACATGTACCTAACAGTAGATAACATGTACCTAACAGTAGATAACATGTACTTAACATGTACCTAATAGTAGATAACATGTACCTAACAGTAGATAACATGTACCTAACAGTAGATAACATGTACTTAACATGTACCTAATAGTAGATAACATGTACCTAACAGTAGATAACATGTACCTAACAGTAGATAATATGTACCTAACAGTACTTAACATGTACCTAACAGTAGATAACATGTACTTAACATGTACCTAACAGTAGATAACATGTACCTAACAGTAGTTAACATGTACCTAACAGTAGATAACATGTACCTAACAGTAGTTAACATGTACCTAACAGTAGATAACATGTACCTAACAGTACTTAACATGTACCGAACAGTAGATAACATGTACTTAACATGTACCTAACAGTAGTTAACATGTACCTAACAGTACTTAACATGTACCTAACAGTAGATAACATGTACTTAACATGTACCTAACAGTAGATAACATGTACCTAATAGTAGATAACATGTACCTAACAGTAGATAACATGTACCTAACAGTAGATAACATGTACCTAATAGTAGATAACATGTACCTAACAGTAGATAACATGTACCTAACAGTAGATAACATGTACCTAATAGTAGATAACATGTACCTAACAGTAGTTAACATGTACCTAACAGTAGATAACATGTACCTAACAGTAGATAACATGTACCTAACAGTACTTAACATGTACCTAACAGTAGTTTAACATGTACCTAACAGTAGATAACATGTACCTAACAGTAGTTTAACATGTACCTAACAGTAGATAACATGTACCTAACAGTAGATAACATGTACCTAACAGTAGTTAACATGTACCTAACAGTAGATAACATGTACTTAACATGTACCTAACAGTAGTTAACATGTACCTAACAGTAGATAACATGTACCTAACAGTAGATAACATGTACCTAACAGTAGTTAACATGTACCTAATAGTAGATAACATGTACCTAATAGTAGATAACATGTACCTAACAGTAGATAACATGTACCTAACAGTAGATAACATGTACCTAATAGTAGATAACATGTACCTAACAGTAGTTAATATGTACCTAACAGTAGATAACATGTACTTAACATGTACCTAACAGTAGATAACATGTACCTAATAGTAGATAACATGTACCTAACAGTACTTAACATGTACCTAACAGTAGATAACATGTACTTAACATGTACCTAACAGTAGATAACATGTACCTAACAGTACTTAACATGTACCTAACAGTAGATAACATGTACTTAACATGTACCTAACAGTAGATAACATGTACCTAATAGTAGATAACATGTACCTAACAGTACTTAACATGTACCTAACAGTAGATAACATGTACTTAACATGTACCTAACAGTAGATAACATGTACCTAATAGTAGATAACATGTACCTAACAGTACTTAACATGTACCTAACAGTACTTAACATGTACCTAACAGTAGATAACATGTACCTAACAGTACTTAACATGTACCTAACAGTAGATAACATGTACCTAATAGTAGATAACATGTACCTAACAGTACTTAACATGTACCTAACAGTAGATAACATGTACCTAACAGTACTTAACATGTACCTAACAGTAGATAACATGTACCTAACAGTACTTAACATGTACCTAACAGTAGATAACATGTACCTAATAGTAGATAACATGTACCTAACAGTAGATAACATGTACCTAACAGTAGATAACATGTACCTAACAGTAGATAACATGTACCTAACAGTAGATAACATGTACCTAACAGTAGATAACATGTACCTAACAGTAGATAACATGTACTTAACATGTACCTAACAGTAGATAACATGTACCTAATAGTAGATAACATGTACCTAACAGTAGATAACATGTACCTAACAGTAGATAACATGTACCTAACAGTAGATAACATGTACTTAACATGTACCTAATAGTAGATAACATGTACCTAACAGTAGATAACATGTACCTAACAGTAGATAACATGTACTTAACATGTACCTAATAGTAGATAACATGTACCTAACAGTAGATAACATGTACCTAACAGTAGATAATATGTACCTAACAGTACTTAACATGTACCTAACAGTAGATAACATGTACTTAACATGTACCTAACAGTAGATAACATGTACCTAACAGTAGTTAACATGTACCTAACAGTAGATAACATGTACCTAACAGTAGTTAACATGTACCTAACAGTAGATAACATGTACCTAACAGTACTTAACATGTACCTAACAGTAGATAACATGTACTTAACATGTACCTAACAGTAGTTAACATGTACCTAACAGTAGTTAACATGTACCTAACAGTAGATAACATGTACCTAACAGTAGATAACATGTACCTAACAGTAGTTAACATGTACCTAATAGTAGATAACATGTACCTAATAGTAGATAACATGTACCTAACAGTAGATAACATGTACCTAACAGTAGATAACATGTACCTAATAGTAGATAACATGTACCTAACAGTAGTTAATATGTACCTAACAGTAGATAACATGTACTTAACATGTACCTAACAGTAGATAACATGTACCTAATAGTAGATAACATGTACCTAACAGTACTTAACATGTACCTAACAGTAGATAACATGTACTTAACATGTACCTAACAGTAGATAACATGTACCTAACAGTACTTAACATGTACCTAACAGTAGATAACATGTACTTAACATGTACCTAACAGTAGATAACATGTACCTAATAGTAGATAACATGTACCTAACAGTACTTAACATGTACCTAACAGTAGATAACATGTACTTAACATGTACCTAACAGTAGATAACATGTACCTAATAGTAGATAACATGTACCTAACAGTACTTAACATGTACCTAACAGTACTTAACATGTACCTAACAGTAGATAACATGTACCTAACAGTACTTAACATGTACCTAACAGTAGATAACATGTACCTAATAGTAGATAACATGTACCTAACAGTACTTAACATGTACCTAACAGTAGATAACATGTACCTAACAGTACTTAACATGTACCTAACAGTAGATAACATGTACCTAACAGTACTTAACATGTACCTAACAGTAGATAACATGTACCTAATAGTAGATAACATGTACCTAACAGTAGATAACATGTACCTAACAGTAGATAACATGTACCTAACAGTAGATAACATGTACCTAACAGTAGATAACATGTACCTAACAGTAGATAACATGTACCTAACAGTAGTTAACATGTACCTAACAGTAGTTAACATGTACCTAACAGTAGATAACATGTACCTAACAGTAGATAACATGTACCTAACAGTAGTTAACATGTACCTAATAGTAGATAACATGTACCTAATAGTAGATAACATGTACCTAACAGTAGATAACATGTACCTAACAGTAGATAACATGTACCTAATAGTAGATAACATGTACCTAACAGTAGTTAATATGTACCTAACAGTAGATAACATGTACTTAACATGTACCTAACAGTAGATAACATGTACCTAATAGTAGATAACATGTACCTAACAGTACTTAACATGTACCTAACAGTAGATAACATGTACTTAACATGTACCTAACAGTAGATAACATGTACCTAACAGTACTTAACATGTACCTAACAGTAGATAACATGTACTTAACATGTACCTAACAGTAGATAACATGTACCTAATAGTAGATAACATGTACCTAACAGTACTTAACATGTACCTAACAGTAGATAACATGTACTTAACATGTACCTAACAGTAGATAACATGTACCTAATAGTAGATAACATGTACCTAACAGTACTTAACATGTACCTAACAGTACTTAACATGTACCTAACAGTAGATAACATGTACCTAACAGTACTTAACATGTACCTAACAGTAGATAACATGTACCTAATAGTAGATAACATGTACCTAACAGTACTTAACATGTACCTAACAGTAGATAACATGTACCTAACAGTACTTAACATGTACCTAACAGTAGATAACATGTACCTAACAGTACTTAACATGTACCTAACAGTAGATAACATGTACCTAATAGTAGATAACATGTACCTAACAGTAGATAACATGTACCTAACAGTAGATAACATGTACCTAACAGTAGATAACATGTACCTAACAGTAGATAACATGTACCTAACAGTAGATAACATGTACCTAACAGTAGATAACATGTACTTAACATGTACCTAACAGTAGATAACATGTACCTAATAGTAGATAACATGTACCTAACAGTAGATAACATGTACCTAACAGTAGATAACATGTACCTAACAGTAGATAACATGTACTTAACATGTACCTAATAGTAGATAACATGTACCTAACAGTAGATAACATGTACCTAACAGTAGATAACATGTACTTAACATGTACCTAATAGTAGATAACATGTACCTAACAGTAGATAACATGTACCTAACAGTAGATAATATGTACCTAACAGTACTTAACATGTACCTAACAGTAGATAACATGTACTTAACATGTACCTAACAGTAGATAACATGTACCTAACAGTAGTTAACATGTACCTAACAGTAGATAACATGTACCTAACAGTAGTTAACATGTACCTAACAGTAGATAACATGTACCTAACAGTACTTAACATGTACCGAACAGTAGATAACATGTACTTAACATGTACCTAACAGTAGTTAACATGTACCTAACAGTACTTAACATGTACCTAACAGTAGATAACATGTACTTAACATGTACCTAACAGTAGATAACATGTACCTAATAGTAGATAACATGTACCTAACAGTAGATAACATGTACCTAACAGTAGATAACATGTACCTAATAGTAGATAACATGTACCTAACAGTAGATAACATGTACCTAACAGTAGATAACATGTACCTAATAGTAGATAACATGTACCTAACAGTAGTTAACATGTACCTAACAGTAGATAACATGTACCTAACAGTAGATAACATGTACCTAATAGTAGATAACATGTACCTAACAGTACTTAACATGTACCTAACAGTAGATAACATGTACCTAACAGTAGATAACATGTACCTAATAGTAGATAACATGTACCTAACAGTAGATAACATGTACCTAACAGTACTTAACATGTACCTAATAGTAGATAACATGTACCAAACAGTACTTAACATGTACCTAACAGTAGTTAATATGTACCTAACAGTAGATAACATGTACCTAACAGTAGATAACATGTACCTAACAGTAGATAACATGTACCTAACAGTACTTAACATGTACCTAACAGTAGATAACATGTACTTAACATGTACCTAACAGTAGATAACATGTACCTAATAGTAGATAACATGTACCTAACAGTACTTAACATGTACCTAACAGTACTTAACATGTACCTAACAGTACTTAACATGTACCTAATAGTATATAACATGTACCTAATAGTAGATAACATGTACCTAATAGTAGATAACATGTACCTAACAGTACTTAACATGTACCTAACAGTACTTAACATGTACCTAACAGTAGATAACATGTACCTAATAGTAGATAACATGTACCTAACAGTACTTAACATGTACCTAACAGTAGATAACATGTACCTAACAGTAGATAACATGTACCTAATAGTAGATAACATGTACCTAACAGTAGATAACATGTACCTAACAGTACTTAACATGTACCTAACAGTAGATAACATGTACTTAACATGTACCTAACAGTAGATAACATGTACCTAATAGTAGATAACATGTACCTAACAGTACTTAACATGTACCTAACAGTACTTAACATGTACCTAACAGTAGATAACATGTACCTAACAGTACTTAACATGTACCTAACAGTAGATAACATGTACCTAATAGTAGATAACATGTACCTAACAGTACTTAACATGTACCTAACAGTAGATAACATGTACCTAACAGTACTTAACATGTACCTAACAGTAGATAACATGTACCTAATAGTAGATAACATGTACCTAACAGTAGATAACATGTACCTAACAGTAGATAACATGTACCTAACAGTAGATAACATGTACCTAACAGTAGATAACATGTACCTAACAGTAGATAACATGTACCTAACAGTAGATAACATGTACTTAACATGTACCTAACAGTAGATAACATGTACCTAATAGTAGATAACATGTACCTAACAGTAGATAACATGTACCTAATAGTAGATAACATGTACCTAACAGTAGATAACATGTACCTAACAGTAGATAACATGTACCTAACAGTAGATAACATGTACCTAACAGTAGATAACATGTACCTAACAGTAGATAACATGTACCTAACAGTAGATAACATGTACTTAACATGTACCTAACAGTAGATAACATGTACCTAATAGTAGATAACATGTACCTAACAGTAGATAACATGTACCTAACAGTAGATAACATATACTTAACATGTACCTAATAGTAGATAACATGTACCTAACAGTAGATAACATGTACCTAACAGTAGATAACATGTACTTAACATGTACCTAATAGTAGATAACATGTACCTAACAGTAGATAACATGTACCTAACAGTAGATAATATGTACCTAACAGTACTTAACATGTACCTAACAGTAGATAACATGTACTTAACATGTACCTAACAGTAGATAACATGTACCTAACAGTAGTTAACATGTACCTAACAGTAGATAACATGTACCTAACAGTAGTTAACATGTACCTAACAGTAGATAACATGTACCTAACAGTACTTAACATGTACCTAACAGTAGATAACATGTACTTAACATGTACCTAACAGTAGTTAACATGTACCTAACAGTACTTAACATGTACCTAACAGTAGATAACATGTACTTAACATGTACCTAACAGTAGATAACATGTACCTAATAGTAGATAACATGTACCTAACAGTAGATAACATGTACCTAACAGTAGATAACATGTACCTAATAGTAGATAACATGTACCTAACAGTAGATAACATGTACCTAACAGTAGATAACATGTACCTAATAGTAGATAACATGTACCTAACAGAAGTAACATGTACCTAACAGTAGATAACATGTACCTAACAGTAGATAACATGTACCTAACAGTAGATAACATGTACCTAACAGTAGATAACATGTACCTAACAGTAGATAACATGTACTTAACATGTACCTAACAGTAGATAACATGTACCTAATAGTAGATAACATGTACCTAACAGTAGATAACATGTACCTAATAGTAGATAACATGTACCTAACAGTAGATAACATGTACCTAACAGTAGATAACATGTACCTAACAGTAGATAACATGTACCTAACAGTAGATAACATGTACCTAACAGTAGATAACATGTACCTAACAGTAGATAACATGTACCTAACAGTAGATAACATGTACCTAACAGTAGATAACATGTACCTAACAGTAGATAACATGTACCTAACAGTAGTTAACATGTACCTAACAGTAGTTAACATGTACCTAACAGTAGATAACATGTACCTAACAGTAGATAACATGTACCTAACAGTAGATAACATGTACCTAACAGTAGTTAACATGTACCTAACAGTAGTTAACATGTACCTAACAGTAGATAACATGTACCTAACAGTAGATAACATGTACCTAACAGTAGTTAACATGTACCTAATAGTAGATAACATGTACCTAATAGTAGATAACATGTACCTAACAGTAGTTAACATGTACCTAATAGTAGATAACATGTACCTAATAGTAGATAACATGTACCTAACAGTAGATAACATGTACCTAACAGTAGATAACATGTACCTAATAGTAGATAACATGTACCTAACAGTAGTTAATATGTACCTAACAGTAGATAACATGTACTTAACATGTACCTAACAGTAGATAACATGTACCTAATAGTAGATAACATGTACCTAACAGTACTTAACATGTACCTAACAGTAGATAACATGTACTTAACATGTACCTAACAGTAGATAACATGTACCTAACAGTACTTAACATGTACCTAACAGTAGATAACATGTACTTAACATGTACCTAACAGTAGATAACATGTACCTAATAGTAGATAACATGTACCTAACAGTACTTAACATGTACCTAACAGTAGATAACATGTACTTAACATGTACCTAACAGTAGATAACATGTACCTAATAGTAGATAACATGTACCTAACAGTACTTAACATGTACCTAACAGTACTTAACATGTACCTAACAGTAGATAACATGTACCTAACAGTACTTAACATGTACCTAACAGTAGATAACATGTACCTAATAGTAGATAACATGTACCTAACAGTACTTAACATGTACCTAACAGTAGATAACATGTACCTAACAGTACTTAACATGTACCTAACAGTAGATAACATGTACCTAACAGTACTTAACATGTACCTAACAGTAGATAACATGTACCTAATAGTAGATAACATGTACCTAACAGTAGATAACATGTACCTAACAGTACTTAACATGTACCTAACAGTAGATAACATGTACTTAACATGTACCTAACAGTAGATAACATGTACCTAACAGTAGATAACATGTACCTAACAGTAGATAACATGTACCTAACAGTAGATAACATGTACCTAACAGTAGTTAACATGTACCTAACAGTAGTTAACATGTACCTAACAGTAGATAACATGTACCTAACAGTAGATAACATGTACCTAACAGTAGTTAACATGTACCTAATAGTAGATAACATGTACCTAATAGTAGATAACATGTACCTAACAGTAGATAACATGTACCTAACAGTAGATAACATGTACCTAATAGTAGATAACATGTACCTAACAGTAGTTAATATGTACCTAACAGTAGATAACATGTACTTAACATGTACCTAACAGTAGATAACATGTACCTAATAGTAGATAACATGTACCTAACAGTACTTAACATGTACCTAACAGTAGATAACATGTACTTAACATGTACCTAACAGTAGATAACATGTACCTAACAGTACTTAACATGTACCTAACAGTAGATAACATGTACTTAACATGTACCTAACAGTAGATAACATGTACCTAATAGTAGATAACATGTACCTAACAGTACTTAACATGTACCTAACAGTAGATAACATGTACTTAACATGTACCTAACAGTAGATAACATGTACCTAATAGTAGATAACATGTACCTAACAGTACTTAACATGTACCTAACAGTACTTAACATGTACCTAACAGTAGATAACATGTACCTAACAGTACTTAACATGTACCTAACAGTAGATAACATGTACCTAATAGTAGATAACATGTACCTAACAGTACTTAACATGTACCTAACAGTAGATAACATGTACCTAACAGTACTTAACATGTACCTAACAGTAGATAACATGTACCTAACAGTACTTAACATGTACCTAACAGTAGATAACATGTACCTAATAGTAGATAACATGTACCTAACAGTAGATAACATGTACCTAACAGTAGATAACATGTACCTAACAGTAGATAACATGTACCTAACAGTAGATAACATGTACCTAACAGTAGATAACATGTACCTAACAGTAGATAACATGTACTTAACATGTACCTAACAGTAGATAACATGTACCTAATAGTAGATAACATGTACCTAACAGTAGATAACATGTACCTAACAGTAGATAACATGTACCTAACAGTAGATAACATGTACTTAACATGTACCTAATAGTAGATAACATGTACCTAACAGTAGATAACATGTACCTAACAGTAGATAACATGTACTTAACATGTACCTAATAGTAGATAACATGTACCTAACAGTAGATAACATGTACCTAACAGTAGATAATATGTACCTAACAGTACTTAACATGTACCTAACAGTAGATAACATGTACTTAACATGTACCTAACAGTAGATAACATGTACCTAACAGTAGTTAACATGTACCTAACAGTAGATAACATGTACCTAACAGTAGTTAACATGTACCTAACAGTAGATAACATGTACCTAACAGTACTTAACATGTACCTAACAGTAGATAACATGTACTTAACATGTACCTAACAGTAGTTAACATGTACCTAACAGTAGTTAACATGTACCTAACAGTAGATAACATGTACCTAACAGTAGATAACATGTACCTAACAGTAGTTAACATGTACCTAATAGTAGATAACATGTACCTAATAGTAGATAACATGTACCTAACAGTAGATAACATGTACCTAACAGTAGATAACATGTACCTAATAGTAGATAACATGTACCTAACAGTAGTTAATATGTACCTAACAGTAGATAACATGTACTTAACATGTACCTAACAGTAGATAACATGTACCTAATAGTAGATAACATGTACCTAACATTACTTAACATGTACCTAACAGTAGATAACATGTACTTAACATGTACCTAACAGTAGATAACATGTACCTAACAGTACTTAACATGTACCTAACAGTAGATAACATGTACTTAACATGTACCTAACAGTAGATAACATGTACCTAATAGTAGATAACATGTACCTAACAGTACTTAACATGTACCTAACAGTAGATAACATGTACTTAACATGTACCTAACAGTAGATAACATGTACCTAATAGTAGATAACATGTACCTAACAGTACTTAACATGTACCTAACAGTACTTAACATGTACCTAACAGTAGATAACATGTACCTAACAGTACTTAACATGTACCTAACAGTAGATAACATGTACCTAATAGTAGATAACATGTACCTAACAGTACTTAACATGTACCTAACAGTAGATAACATGTACCTAACAGTACTTAACATGTACCTAACAGTAGATAACATGTACCTAACAGTACTTAACATGTACCTAACAGTAGATAACATGTACCTAATAGTAGATAACATGTACCTAACAGTAGATAACATGTACCTAACAGTAGATAACATGTACCTAACAGTAGATAACATGTACCTAACAGTAGATAACATGTACCTAACAGTAGATAACATGTACCTAACAGTAGATAACATGTACTTAACATGTACCTAACAGTAGATAACATGTACCTAATAGTAGATAACATGTACCTAACAGTAGATAACATGTACCTAACAGTAGATAACATGTACCTAACAGTAGATAACATGTACTTAACATGTACCTAATAGTAGATAACATGTACCTAACAGTAGATAACATGTACCTAACAGTAGATAACATGTACTTAACATGTACCTAATAGTAGATAACATGTACCTAACAGTAGATAACATGTACCTAACAGTAGATAATATGTACCTAACAGTACTTAACATGTACCTAACAGTAGATAACATGTACTTAACATGTACCTAACAGTAGATAACATGTACCTAACAGTAGTTAACATGTACCTAACAGTAGATAACATGTACCTAACAGTAGTTAACATGTACCTAACAGTAGATAACATGTACCTAACAGTACTTAACATGTACCTAACAGTAGATAACATGTACTTAACATGTACCTAACAGTAGTTAACATGTACCTAACAGTACTTAACATGTACCTAACAGTAGATAACATGTACTTAACATGTACCTAACAGTAGATAACATGTACCTAATAGTAGATAACATGTACCTAACAGTAGATAACATGTACCTAACAGTAGATAACATGTACCTAATAGTAGATAACATGTACCTAACAGTAGATAACATGTACCTAACAGTAGATAACATGTACCTAATAGTAGATAACATGTACCTAACAGTAGTTAACATGTACCTAACAGTAGATAACATGTACCTAACAGTAGATAACATGTACCTAACAGTACTTAACATGTACCTAACAGTAGTTTAACATGTACCTAACAGTAGATAACATGTACCTAACAGTAGTTTAACATGTACCTAACAGTAGATAACATGTACCTAACAGTAGATAACATGTACCTAACAGTAGTTAACATGTACCTAACAGTAGATAACATGTACTTAACATGTACCTAACAGTAGTTAACATGTACCTAACAGTAGATAACATGTACCTAACAGTAGATAACATGTACCTAACAGTAGTTAACATGTACCTAACAGTAGTTAACATGTACCTAACAGTAGATAACATGTACCTAACAGTAGATAACATGTACCTAACAGTAGATAACATGTACCTAACAGTAGATAACATGTACCTAATAGTAGATAACATGTACCTAACAGTACTTAACATGTACCTAATAGTAGATAACATGTACCTAATAGTAGATAACATGTACCTAACAGTAGATAACATGTACCTAATAGTAGATAACATGTACCTAACAGTACTTAACATGTACCTAACAGTAGATAACATGTACCTAATAGTAGATAACATGTACCTAACAGTAGATAACATGTACCTAACAGTACTTAACATGTACCTAACAGTAGATAACATGTACTTAACATGTACCTAACAGTAGATAACATGTACCTAATAGTAGATAACATGTACCTAACAGTACTTAACATGTACCTAACAGTAGATAACATGTACTTAACATGTACCTAACAGTAGATAACATGTACCTAATAGTAGATAACATGTACCTAACAGTACTTAACATGTACCTAACAGTACTTAACATGTACCTAACAGTAGATAACATGTACCTAACAGTACTTAACATGTACCTAACAGTAGATAACATGTACCTAACAGTAGATAACATGTACCTAACAGTAGTTAACATGTACCTAACAGTAGATAACATGTACCTAACAGTACTTAACATGTACCTAACAGTAGATAACATGTACTTAACATGTACCTAACAGTAGTTAACATGTACCTAACAGTACTTAACATGTACCTAACAGTAGATAACATGTACTTAACATGTACCTAACAGTAGATAACATGTACCTAATAGTAGATAACATGTACCTAACAGTAGATAACATGTACCTAACAGTAGATAACATGTACCTAATAGTAGATAACATGTACCTAACAGTAGATAACATGTACCTAACAGTAGATAACATGTACCTAATAGTAGATAACATGTACCTAACAGTAGTTAACATGTACCTAACAGTAGATAACATGTACCTAACAGTAGATAACATGTACCTAACAGTACTTAACATGTACCTAACAGTAGTTTAACATGTACCTAACAGTAGATAACATGTACCTAACAGTAGTTTAACATGTACCTAACAGTAGATAACATGTACCTAACAGTAGATAACATGTACCTAACAGTAGTT
Organism: Coregonus lavaretus; assembly: GCF_964263955.1. Classification (NCBI taxonomy): domain Eukaryota; kingdom Metazoa; phylum Chordata; class Actinopteri; order Salmoniformes; family Salmonidae; genus Coregonus; species Coregonus lavaretus. Next base: position 1,214 of record NW_028156127.1, on the reverse strand, counting down.
AACATGTACCTAACAGTAGATAACATGTACTTAACATGTACCTAACAGTAGTTAACATGTACCTAACAGTAGATAACATGTACCTAACAGTAGATAACATGTACCTAACAGTAGTTAACATGTACCTAACAGTAGTTAACATGTACCTAACAGTAGATAACATGTACCTAACAGTAGATAACATGTACCTAACAGTAGATAACATGTACCTAACAGTAGATAACATGTACCTAATAGTAGATAACATGTACCTAACAGTACTTAACATGTACCTAATAGTAGATAACATGTACCTAATAGTAGATAACATGTACCTAACAGTAGATAACATGTACCTAATAGTAGATAACATGTACCTAACAGTACTTAACATGTACCTAACAGTAGATAACATGTACCTAATAGTAGATAACATGTACCTAACAGTAGATAACATGTACCTAACAGTACTTAACATGTACCTAACAGTAGATAACATGTACTTAACATGTACCTAACAGTAGATAACATGTACCTAATAGTAGATAACATGTACCTAACAGTACTTAACATGTACCTAACAGTAGATAACATGTACTTAACATGTACCTAACAGTAGATAACATGTACCTAATAGTAGATAACATGTACCTAACAGTACTTAACATGTACCTAACAGTACTTAACATGTACCTAACAGTAGATAACATGTACCTAACAGTACTTAACATGTACCTAACAGTAGATAACATGTACCTAACAGTAGATAACATGTACCTAACAGTAGTTAACATGTACCTAACAGTAGATAACATGTACCTAACAGTACTTAACATGTACCTAACAGTAGATAACATGTACTTAACATGTACCTAACAGTAGTTAACATGTACCTAACAGTACTTAACATGTACCTAACAGTAGATAACATGTACTTAACATGTACCTAACAGTAGATAACATGTACCTAATAGTAGATAACATGTACCTAACAGTAGATAACATGTACCTAACAGTAGATAACATGTACCTAATAGTAGATAACATGTACCTAACAGTAGATAACATGTACCTAACAGTAGATAACATGTACCTAACAGTAGATAACATGTACCTAACAGTAGATAACATGTACCTAACAGTACTTAACATGTACCTAACAGTAGACTACTGGTACTAACAGTAGAACCTAAACCCCCCATGTACCTAACAGTACTTAACATGTACCTAACAGT